>NC_092788.1:0-45593 GCF_047496795.1 Chiloscyllium punctatum | reverse complement strand
TCTCCTTCCTCCCATCTCCTTCCCCCTTCCTTCCCCTCCTATCTCCTTCCCCTATCTCGTTCCCCCCATCACCTTCCCCCTCCCTTACCCCCCATCTCCTTCTCCGCTATCTCCTTCCCCCTTCCTTGCCCCCATCTCCTTCCCCCATCTTCTTACCACTTCCTTCCCCCCATCTCCTTACCCCCTATCTGCTTCCCCCATGTCCTTTTCCCTTCCTTCCCCCATCTCCTTCCCCCATCACCTTACCCCCTACCACCTTCCCCCATCTCCTTCCCCCTTCCTTCCCCCACTTCCTTGCCTCACCTCCTTCCCCTTCCTTCTCCACCTATCTCCTTTCCCCTCGATCTCCTTCCACCAACTCCTTCCCCTTCCTTCCCACACTCTCCTTCCCCTAACTCCTTCCCCCTTCCTTCCCCTCTGTCTCCTTCCCCATCTCCTTCCCCCTTCCTTACCCCCATCTCCTTCCCCCCATCTTCTTACCACTTCCTTACCCATCTCCTTCCCCCCATCTCCTTCTCCCTCTCTCCTTCCCCATTCCTTCCTTCACCCCCATCTCCTTCCCCGCTATCTCCTTCCCCCTTCATTCCCCGTCTCCTTCCCCATCTCCTTCCCCCTTCCTACACCCCCATCTCCTTCCCCCTTCCTTCTCCCTATCTCCTTCTCCACTATCTCCTTCCCACCCTCTCCGTCCCCTCATCTCCTTCTCCCCTAACTCCTACCCCTTATCTCCTTCCCCCTTCCTTCCCCGCATCTCCTTCCCCCATCTCCTTCCCCCTTCCTTTCCCCCGTCTCCTTCTCCCCTATCTCCTTCCTCCCTCTCCTTTCCCCCATCTCCTTCCCCACTCCTTCCCCCCTAACTCCTTCCCCCATCTCCTTTCCCCATTCCTTCCCCTATCTCCTTCCGCCCTATCTCCTTCCCCCTTCCTTCCCCACCTATCTCCTTCCTCCCATCTCCTTCCCCCTTCCTTCCCTGCGATCTCCTTCCCTGTCTCGTTCCCCCCATCTCCTTCCCACTTCCTTCCCCCCATATCCTTCCCCCATCTCCTCCTCCCCTATCTCCTACCCACTTATCTCTTCCCCATATCTCCTTCCCCCTATCTCCTTCCTCCCTCTCCTTTCCCCCATCTCCTTTCCCCCATCTCCTTCCCCCCTCCTTCCCCACCTAACTCCTCCCCATCTCCTTTCCCCATTCCTTCCCACATCTCCTTCCGCCCTATCTCCTTCACCCTTCCTTCCGCCCCAATCTCCTTCCCCCATCTCCTTCCCCCTTCCTTCCCCTCCTATCTCCTTCCCCTATCTCGTTCCCCCATCTCCTTCCCCCATCTTCTTCCCCTTCCTTCCCCCCCATATCCTTCCCCCCATCTCCTTCTCCCTTTCTTTCCCCCATCTCCTTCCCCCATCTCGTTACCTCCTACCTCCTACCTCCTTCCTCAATCTCCATCCCCTTCCTTCCCCCCCATCTCCTTCCCCCATCTCCTTCCCCCTTCCTTCCCCCCATATCCTTCCCCATCTCCTTTTCCCTTCCTTCCCCCATCTCCTTCCCTACACCTCCTTCCGCTATATCCTTCCCCCCATCGTCTTCCCCTTCCTTCCCCCTATCTCCTTACTCCATCTCCTTCCCCCTATCTCCTTCCCCCAACTCGTTCCCCCATCTCCTTTCCCCTTATCTCCTTCCCCCTATCTCCTTCTCCACTATCTCCTTCCCCTATCTCCGTCCCTCCATCTCCCTCCCCCCTCTCTCCATCCTCATCTCCTTCACCCTTCCTTCCCCCATCCCCTTCCCCCTTCTTTCCCCCACTCTCCTTCCCTCCATCTCCTTCCCCCTTCCTTCCTTTCCCCTCTCCTTCCCCTTCCTCCCCCATCTCCTTCCCCCCTCTCCTTCCCCCATCTCTTTTCCCCCATCTCCTTCCCCATCTCCTTCCCCCCTTCTCCTTCCCCATCTCCTTCCCCCTTCCTTCCCTCCCATCTCCTTTCCCCTTCCTACACCACCAACTCCTTCCCCCTTCCTTCCCCATCTCCTTCACTCCTCTCCTTCCCCCTTATCTCCTTCTCTCCTATCTCCTACCCCCTTATCTCCTTCCCCCATCTCCTTCCCCTATCTCCTTCCCCCTTCCTTCCCCATCTCCTCCTTCCCTAACTCCTACCCACTGATCTCCTCCCCCCTATCTCCTTCCCCCTATCTCCTTCCCCTTCCTTCCCCCATCTCCTCCTCCCCTATCTCCTACCCACTTATCTCCTCCCCCTATCTCCTTCCCCCATCTCCTTCCCCCCTCCTTCCCCACCTAACTCCTCCCCCCATCTCCTTCCCCCTTCCTTCCGCCCCAATCTCCTTCCCCCATCTCCTTCTCCCTTCCTTCCCCTCCTATCTCCTTCCCCTATCTCGTTCCCCCCATCTCCTTCCCCCATCTTCTTCCCCTTCCTTCCCCCCCATATCCTTCCCCCATCTCCTTCTCCCTTTCTTTCCCCCATCTCCTTCCCCATCTCGTTACCCCCTACCTCCTTCCCCAATCTCCATCCCCTTCCATCCCTCCCACCTCCTTCCCCCATCTCCTTCCCCCCATCTCCTTCCCCCATCTCCTTCTCCCCTATCTCCTTCCCCCTTCCTTCCCCATCTCCTTCCCTACATCTCCTTACACTATATCCTTCCCCCATCTCCTTCCCCTTCCTTCCCCCTATCTCCTTCCCCAACTCCTTCCCCCAACTCCTTTCTCCTTATCTCCTTCCCCCTATCTCCTTCTCCACTATCTCCTTCCCCCATCTCCGTCCCCCCATCTACTTCTCCCCTATCTCCTACCCACTTATCTCCTTCCCCCATCTCCATTCCCCATCTCCTTCCCCCTTCCTTCCCCCCATTTGCTTCTCCCTTATTTCCTTCCCCCCTCTCCTTCCCCCATCTCCTTTCCCCTTCCTTCCCCAATCTGCTTCCCCCTATCTCCTTCCCCCTTACTTGCCCCTATCTCGTTCCCCCATCTCCTTCCCCCTTCCTTCCCCATCTCCTTCCCCCTATCTCCTTCTCCCTTCCTTCCCCCTATCTCCTTCCCCCTTCTTTCCCCCACTCTCCTTCCCCCCATCTACGACCCCCTAAATTCCCCCCATCACCTTCCCCTCTATCTCCTTCCCCCTTCCTTCCCCCCTCTCCTTCCCACCCATCTCCTTCCCCCTTCCTTCCCTCCCCTCTCCTTCCCCCTTCCTTCCCCCCTCTCCTTCCCCATCTCTTCCCCCCATCTCCTTCCCCATTCCTTCCACCATCTCCTTCCCCCTATCTCCTTCCCCCTTCCTTCCCCCCTTCTCCTTCCCCCATCTCCTTCCCCCTTCCTTCCCTCCCATCTCCTTTCCCCTTCCTACACCCCCAACTCCTTCCCCCTTCCTTCCCCCATCTCCTTCACCCCTCTCCTTCACCCTTATCTCCTCCTCCCCTATCTCCTACCCCCTTATCTCCTTCCACCCTATCTACATCCCCTATCTCCTGCCACCTTCCTTCCCCATCTCCTCCTCCCCTACCTCCTACCCACTTATCTCCTTCCCCCTATCTCCTTATCCTTCCTTCCCCCATCTCCTTCTCCCCTATCTCCTTCCTCCCTCTCCTTTCCCCCATCTCCTTCCCCCCTCCTTTCCCACCTAACCCCTCCCCCATCTCCTTTCCCCATTCCTTCCCCACCTAACTCCTCCCCATCTCCTTTCCCATTCCTTCCGCCCTATCTCCTTCCCCCTACCTTCCACCCCAATCTCCTTGCCCCCATTCCTTCCCCCTTCCTTCCCCTCCTATCACCTTCCCCTATCTCGTTACCCCATCTCCTTCCCCCTTCCTTCCCCCATCTCCTTCCCCCTTCCTTCCCCCCATATCCTTCCCCCATGTCCTTTTCCCTTCCTTACCCCCATCTCCTTCCGCTATATCCTTCCCCATCTCCTTCCCCCTTCCTTCCCCCTATCTCCTTCCCCCATCTCCTTCCCCATCTCCTTTCCCCTTATCTCCTTCCCCCTATCTCCTTCTCCACTATCTCCTTCCCCCTATCTCCATCCCCCTATCTCCTTCTCCCCTATCTCCTACTCACTTATCTCCTTCCCCCCTTTCTCCATCCCCCATCTCCTTCCCCCTTCCTCTCCCCCAATCTGCTTCCCCCATCTCCTTCCCCCTTACTTGCCCCTATCTCCTTCCCCATCACCTTTCCCCTTCCTTCCCCCATCTCCTTCTCCCCTATCTCCTTCCCCCTTCCTTCCCCCATCTCCTTCCCCCATCCCCTTACCCCATCTCCTTCCCCTTTCCTTCCCTCTCCTCCCCTTCCCCCTTCCTTCCCTCTCCTATCCTTCCCCCCATCTCCTTCCCCCTTCCTTTCCCCTATCTCCTTCTCCCCTATCTCCTTCCCCACCTCTCCTTCCCCACATCTCCTTCTCCCTTCCTTCCCCCTTTCTCCTTCTCCCCCAATCTCCTTCCCCCTTCCTTCCCCCTTCTCCTATCTCCTTACCCCATCCTTCCCCCTATCTCCTTCTCCCCTATCTCCTACCCACTTATCTCCTTCCCCCCTATCTCCTTCCCACTTCCTTGCCCCCATTTACTCCTCCCCTATTTCCTTCCTCCCTCTCCTTCCCCCATCTCCTTCCCCCTTCCTTCCCCCCAATCTGCTTCCCCCCATCTCCTTCCCCCTTCCTTCCCGCCCATCTCCTTCCCCCTCCTTCCCCCCATCTCCTTCCTCCCTATCTCATTCCCCCATCTCCTTCCCCCTTCGTTCCCCCATCTCCTTCCCCCTTCTTTCCCCCATCTCCTTCACCCCTCTCCTTCTCCCCATCTCCTTCTCCCTTCCCCCTATCTCCTTCTCCCCTATCACCTTCCGCCTTCCTTCCCCCACCTCCTTCTCCCCTATCTCTTTCCCCCTTCCTTCCCCATCTCCTCCTCCCCTATCTCCTACCCACTTATCTCCTCCCCCTATCTCCTTCCCCCTATCTCCTTCCTCCCTCTCCTTTCCCCCATCTCCTTCACCCCTCCTTCCCCACCTAACTCCTCCCCCCATCTCCATTCCCCATTCCTTCCCCACATCTCCTTTCCCCCATCTCCTTCCCCCCTCCTTTCCCACCTAACTCCTCCCCCATCTCCTTTCCCCATTCCTTCCCCACCTAACTCCTCCCCCATCTCCTTTCCCCATTCCTTCCGCCCTATCTCCTTCCCCCTGCCTTCCACCCCAATCTCCTTCCCCCCATTTCCTTCCCCCTTCCTTCCCCTCCTATCACCTTCCCCTATCTCGTTCCCCCATCTCCTTCCCCCTTCCTTCCCCCATCTCCTTCCCCCTTCCTTCCCCCCATATCCTTCCCCATGTCCTTTTCCCTTCCTTACCCCCATCTCCTTCCGCTATATCCTTCCCCCATCTCCTTCCCCCTTCCTTCCCCTATCTCCTTCCCCCATCTCCTTCCCCCATCTCCTTTCCCCTTATCTCCTTCCCCCTATCTCCTTCTCCACTATCTCCTTTCCCCTATCTCCATCCCCCTATCTCCATCCCCCTATCTCCTTCTCCCCTATCTCCTACCCACTTATCTCCTTCCCCCCTTTCTCCATCCCCCATCTCCTTCCCCCTTCCTCCCCCCAATCTGCTTCCCCCATCTCCTTCCCCCTTACTTGCCCCTATCTCCTTCCCCCATCACCTTTCCCCTTCCTTCCCCCATCTCCTTCTCCCCTATCTCCTTCCCCCTTCCTTCCCCCATCTCCTTCCCCATCCCCTTACCCCATCTCCTTCCCCCTTCCTTCCCTCTCCTCCCCTTCCCCCTTCCTTCCCTCTCCTATCCTTCCCCCATCTCCTTCCCCCTTCCTTTCCCCTATCTCCTTCTCCCCTATCTCCTTCCCCACCTCTCCTTCCCCCCATCTCCTTCTCCCTTCCTTCCCCCATTCTCCTTCTCCCCCAATCTCCTTCCCCCTTCCTTCCCCCTATCTCCTTCTCCTCTATCTCCTTACCCCATCCTTCCCCCTATCTCCTTCTCCCCTATCTCCTACCCACTTATCTCCTTCCACCCTATCTCCTTCCCACTTCCTTGCCCCCATTTACTCCTCCCCTATTTCCTTCCTCCCTCTCCTTCCCCCCATCTCCTTCCCCTTCCTTCCCCCCAATCTGCTTCCCCCCACCTCCTTCCCCCTTCCTTCCCGCCCATCTCCTTCCCCCTCCTTCCCCCATCTCCTTCCCCCCTATCTCATTCCCCCATCTCCTTCCCCCTTCGTTCCCCCATCTCCTTCCCCCTTCTTTCCCCTATCTCCTTCACCCCTCTCCTTCTCCCCATCTCCTTCTCCCTTCCCCCATCTCCTTCTCCCCTATCTCCTTCCGCCTTCCTTCCCCCCACCTCCTTCTCCCCTATCTCCTTCCCCCTTCCTTCCCCCATCTCCTCCTCCCCTATCTCCTACCCACTTATCTCCTCCCCATATCTCCTTCCCCCTATCTCCTTCCTCCCTCTCCTTTCCCCATCTCCTTTCCCCCATCTCCTTCACCCCTCCTTCCCCACCTAACTCCTCCCCCCATCTCCTTTCCCCATTCCTTCCCCACATCTCCTTCCGCCCTATCTCCTTCCCCCTTCCTTCCGCCCCAATCTCCTTCCCCCATCTCCTTCCCCCTTCCTTCCCCTCCCATCTCCTTCCCTCCATCTCCTTCCCCCATCTCCTTCTCCCCTATCTCCTTCCCCCTTCCTCCCCCATCTCCTTCTTCCCTATCTCCTACCCCCTTATCTCCTTCCCCCCATCTCCTTCCCCCTTCCTTCCCCCATCTCCTTCCCCCATCTCCTTCCCCCTTCCTTCCCCTCCCATCTCCTTCCCTCCATCTCCTTCCCCCATCTCCTTCTCCCCTATCTCCTTCCCCCTTCCTTCCCCCATCTCCTTCTCCCCTATCTCCTTCCCCCTTCCTCCCCCATCTCCTTCTTCCCTATCTCCTACCCCCTTATCTCCTTCCCCCCATCTCCTTCCCCTTCCTTCCCCCCCCATCTCCTTACCCCATCTCCTTCCCCCTATCTCCTTCCCCCAACTCCTTCCCCCATCTCCTTTCCCCTTATCTCCTTCCCCCTATCTCCTTCTCCACTATCTACTTCCCCCTATCTCGGTCCCCCCATCTCCTTCCCCCCATCTCCATCCCCCATCTCCTTCCCCCTTCATTCCCCCCAATCTGCTTCCCCCTATCTCCTTCCCCTTACTTGCCCCTATCTCCTTCTCCCTATCTCCTTCCCCCTTCTTTCCCCCACTCTCCCTCCCCCCATCTACGACCCCCTACCTTCCCCCCATCACCTTCCCCTCTATCTCCTTCCGCCTTCCTTCCCCCCTCTCCTTCCCCCATCTCCTTCCCCTTCCTTCCCTCCCCTCTCCTTCCCCCTTCCTCCCCCATCCTTCCCTCCCCTCTCCTTCCCCCTTCCTCCCCCCATCTCCTTCCCCCCTCTCCTTCCTCCATCTCTTTTCCCCCATCTCCTTCCCCATTCCTTCCCCCCATCTCCTTCCCCCTTCCCCTTCCCCCATCTCCTTCCCCTTCCTTCCCTCCCCCATCTCCTTCCCCGTTCCTTCCCTCCCATCTCCTTCCCCCTTCCTACGCCCCCAACTCCTTCCCCCTTCCTTCCCCCATCTCCTTCACCCCTCTCCCTCCCCCTTATCTCCTTCTCCCCTATCTCCTACCCCCTTATCTCCTTCCCCCTATCTCCTTACCCTATCTCCTTCCCCCTTCCTTCCCCATCTCCTCCTCCCCTATCTCCTACCGACTTATCTCCTCCCCCCTATCTCCTTCCCCCTATCTCCTTCCCCCTTCCTTCCCCATCTCCTTCTCCCCTATCTCCTTCCCCCTTCCTTCCCCATCTCCTTCTCCCCTATCTCCTTCCCCCTTATCTCCTTCCCCCATCTCCTTCCCCTTCCTTCCCCCCTATCTCCTTACCCCATCTCCTTCCCCCTATCTCCTTCCCCCAACTCCTTCCCCAATCTCCTTTCCCCTTATCTCCTTCCCCCATCTCCTTCTCCACTATCTCCTTCCCCCTATCTCGGTTCCCCCCATCACCTTCTCCCCTATCTCCTACCCACTTATCTCCTTCCCCCCATCTCCATCCCCCATCTCCTTCCCCCTTCCTTCCCCCCAATCTGCTTCCCCCTATCTCCTTCCCCCTTACTTGCCCCTATCTCCTTCCCCCTATCTCCTTCCCCTTCTTTCCCCCACTCTGCCTCCCCCCATCTACGACCCCCGACCTTCCCCCCTTCACCTTCCCCTCTATCTCCTTCCCCCTTCCTTCTCCCCTCTCCTTCCCCCCATCTCCTTCCCCCTTCCTTCCCTCCCCTCTCCTTCCCCCTTCCTCCCCCCATTCTTCCCTCCCCTCTCCTTCCCCCTTCCTCCCCCATCTCCTTCCCCCCTCTCCTTCCTCCATCTCTTTTCCCCCATCTCCTTCCCCATTCCTTCCCCCATCTCCTTCCCCCTTTCCCTTCCCCCATCTCCTTCCCCCTTCCTACACCCCCAACTCCTTCCCCCTTCCTTCCCCATCTCCTTCACCCCTCTCCTTCCCCCTTATCTCCTTCTCCCCTATCTCCTACCCCCTTATCTCCTTCCCCCCTATCTCCTTACCCTATCTCCTTCCCCCTTCCTTCCCCATTCTCCTCATCCCCTATCTCCTACCCACTTATCTCCTCCCCCATCTCCTTCCCCCTATCTCCTTCCCCCTTCCTTCCCCCATCTCCTTCTCCCCTATCTCCTTCCTCCCTCTCCTTTCCCCATCTCCTTCCCCCCTCCTTTCCCACCTAACTCCTCCCCATCTCCTCTCCCCATTCCTTCCCCACATCTCCTTCCGCCCTATCTCCTTCCCCCTTCCTTCTGCCCCAATCTCCTTCCCCATCTCCTTCCCCCTTCCTTCCCCTCCTATCACCTTCCCCTATCTTGTTCCCCTCATCTCCTTCCCTCTTCCTTCCCCCATCACCTTCACCCCTTCCTTCCCTCCCATATCCTTCCCCCCCATCTCCTTCGCCCTTCCTTCCCCCCATCTCCTTCTCCTCTATCTCCTAACCCCTTATCTCCTTCCCACTATCTCCTTCCCCCCTTCTCCTTCCCCCATCTCCTTCCCCCTTCCCTCCCATCTCCTTCCCCTTCCTACACCCCCCCAACTCCTTCCCCTTCCTTCCCCCATCTCCTTCACCCCTCTCCTTCCCCCTTATCTCCTTCTCCCCTATCTCCTACCCCCTTATCTCCTTCCCCCCTATCTCCTTACCCTATCTCCTTCCCCCTTCCTTCCCCATCTCCTCATCCCCTATCTCCTACCCACTTATCTCCTCCCCCATCTCCTTCCACCCTATCTCCTTCCCCCTTCCTTCTGCCCCAATCTCCTTCCCCCATCTCCTTCCCCCTTCCTTCCCCTCCTATCACCTTCCGCTATCTCGTTCCCCTCATCTCATTCCCTCTTCCTTCCCCCCATCACCTTCACCCCTTCCTTCCCTCCCATATCCTTCCCCCCATCTCCTTCTCCCTTCCTTCCTCCCATCTCCTTCCCCCTATCTCCTACCCCCATCTCCTTCCCCCTTCCTTCCCCCCATATCCTTCCCCCATCTCCTTTTCCCTTCCTTCCCCCCATCTCCTTCCGCTATATCCTTCCCCCTTCCTTCCCCCTTCCTTCCCCCTATCTCCTTACCACATCTCCTTCAACCCATCTCCTTCCCTCTCCCTTCCCCCATTTCCTTCCCCCCATCTCCTTCCCCCCTCTCCTTCCCCATCTCCTTCACCCTTCCTTCCCCCCATCTCCTTCCCCCTTCCTTCCCCCTATCTCCTTACCACATCTCCTTCAACCTATCTCCTTCCCCATCTCCTTTCCCCTTACCTCCTTCCCCCTATCTCCTTCTCCACTATCTCCTTCCCCCTATCTCCATTCCCCCGTCTCCTTCTCCCCTATCTCCTACCCACTTATCTCCTTGCCCCCTTTCTCCATCCCCCATCTCCTTCCCCCTTCCTTCCCCCCATTTACTTCTCCCCTATTTCCTTCCTCCCTCTCCTTCCCCATCTCCTTCCCCCTTCTTTCCGCCCAATCTGCTTCCCCATCTCCTTCCCCCTTACTTGCCCCCCATCTCCTACCCCTCCTTACCCCCATCTGCTTCCCCCTATCTCCTTCCCCCTTCTTTCCCCAACTCTCCTTCCCCCATCTCCTTCTCCCTTTCTTCCACCATCTCCTTCCCCATCTCCTTCCCCCTTCCTTCCCCATCTCCTTCCACCTATCTCCTTCACCCTTCCTTCCCCCATCTCCTTCCCCCTTCTTTCCTCCACTCTCCTTCCCCCCATCTCCTTCCCCTTCCTTCCCCAATCTCCTTCCCCCATCTCCTTCCCCCTTCCTTCCCCTCCTATCACCTTCCCCTATCTCGTTCCCCTCATCTCCTTCCCTCTTCCTTCCCCCATCACCTTCACCCCTTCCTTCCCTCCCATATCCTTCCCCCCCATCTCCTTCGCCCTTCCTTCCCCCCATCTCCTTCTCCTCTATCTCCTAACCCCTTATCTCCTTCCCACTATCTCCTTCCCCCTTCCTTCCCCCCTTCTCCTTCCCCCATCTCCTTCCCCCTTCCTTCCCTCCCATTTCCTTCCCCCTTCCTACACCCCCCAAACTCCTTCCCCCTTCCTTCCCCCATCTCCTTCACCCCTATCTCCTACCCCCTTATCTCCTTCCCCCTATCTCCTTACCCTATCTCCTTCCCCCTTCCTTCCCCATCTCCTCATCCCCTATCTCCTACCCACTTATCTCCTCTCCCATCTCCTTCTGCCCTATCTCCTTCCCCCTTCCTTCTGCCCCAATCTCCTTCCCCCATCTCCTTCCACCTTCCTTCCCCTCCTATCACCTTCCCCTATCTCGTTCCCCTCATCTCATTCCCTCTTCCTTCCCCCATCACCTTCACCCCTTCCTTCCCTCCCATATCCTTCCCCCCATCTCCTTCTCCCTTCCTTCCTCCCATCTCCTTCCCCCTATCTCCTACCCCCATCTCCTTCCCCCTTCCTTCCCCCCCATATCCTTCCCCCATCTCCTTTTCCCTTCCTTCCCCCCATCTCCTTCCGCTATATCCTTCCCCCTTCCTTCCCCCTATCTCCTTACCACATCTCCTTCAACCCATCTCCTTCCCTCTCCCTTCCCCCATTTCCTTCCCCCCATCTCCTTCCCCCCTCTCCTTCCCCATCTCCTTCACCCTTCCTTCCCCCCCATCTACTTCCCCCTTCCTTCCCCCTATCTCCTTACCACATCTCCTTCAACCTATCTCCTTCCCCATCTCCTTTCCCCTTACCTCCTTCCCCCTATCTCCTTCTCCACTATCTCCTTCCCCCTATCTCCATCCCCCCGTCTCCTTCTCCCCTATCTCCTACCCACTTATCTCCTTCCCCCCTTTCTCCATCCCCCATCTCCTTCCCCCTTCCTTCCCCCCATTTACTTCTCCCCTATTTCCTTCCTCCCTCTCCTTCCCCATCTCCTTCCCCCTTCTTTCCGCCCAATCTGCTTCCCCCATCTCCTTCCCCCTTACTTGCCCCCCATCTCCTACCCCTCCTTACCCCCATCTGCTTCCCCCTATCTCCTTCCCCCTTCTTTCCCCAACTCTCCTTCCCCCATCTCCTTCCCCGTTCCTTCCACCATCTCCTTCCCCATCTCCTTCCCCCTTCCTTCCCCATCTCCTTCCACCTATCTCCTTCACCCTTCCTTCCCCCCATCTCCTTCCCCCTTCTTTCCTCCATTCTTCTTCCCCCCATCTCCTTCCCCTTCCTTCCCCATCTCCTCCCCTATCTCCTTCCCTCTCCCTTCCCACATCTCCTTCCCCCCATCTCCTTCCCCCCTCTCCTTCCCCATCTCCTGCCCCCTTCCTTCTCCCCTATCTCCTTCCCCCCATCTCCATCCCCCATCCTCTTCCCCTTCCTTCCCCACATTTACTTCTTCCCTATTTCCTTCCTCCCTCTCCTTCCCCCCATCTCCTTCCCCCTTCCTTCCCCCCAATCTGCTTCCCCCATCTCCTTCCCCCTTACTTGCCCCTATCTCCTTCCCCCCATCTCTTTCCCCCTTCCTTCCCCATCTCCTTCCCCCTATCTCCTTCACCCTTCCTTCCCCCCTATCTCCTTCCCCCTTACTTGCCCCCCATCTCCTACCCCCCTCCTTACCCCTATCTGCTTCACCATCTCCTTCCCCCTTCCTTCCCCCTATCTCCTTCCCCATCTCCTACCCCTTCCTTCCCCATCTCCTTCCCCCTATCTCCTTCACCCTTCCTTCCCCCCATCTACTTCCCCCTTCCTGCCCCCCAATCTGGTTCCCTCTACCTCCTTCCCCCTTCCTTCCCGCCCATCTCCTTCCCCCCACCTTCCCCCATCTCCTTCCCCCCCATCTCCTTCCCCCCTTCCTTCCCCCCATCTCCTTCCCCCCATCTCCTTCCCCCTTCGTTCCCCCATCTACTTCCCCCTATCTCCTTCCCCCTTTCTTCCCCATCTCCTTCCCCTTCTTTCCCCTACTCTCCTTTCCCCATCTCCTTCCCCCTTCCTTCCCCCTATCACCTTTCCCCTTCCATCCCCCATCTCCTTCTCCCCTATCTCCTTCCCCCTTCCTTCCCCCATCTCCTTCCCCCATCCCCTTACCCCATCTCCTTCCCCCTTCCTTCCCTCTCCTCTCCTTTCCCCCTTCCTTCCCCCTTCCTTCCCCCATCTCCTTCTCCCCTATCTCCTTCCCCACCTCTCCTTCCCCCCATCTCCTTCTCCCTTCCTTCCCCCTTTCTCCTTCTACCCCATCTCCTTCCCCCTTCCTTCCCCCATCTCATTCTCCCCTATCTCCTTCCCCCTTCATTCCCCCTATCTCGTGCTCCTCTATCTTCTTACCCCATCCTTCCCCCATCTCCTTCTCACCTATCTCCTACCCACTTATCTCCTTCCCCCTGTCTCCTTCCCACTTTCTTGCCCCCATTTACTCCTCCCCTATTTCCTTCCTCCCTCTCCTTCCCCCCATCTCCTTCCCCCTTCCTTCCCCCCAATCTGATTCCCCCCTACCTCCTTCCCGCCCATCCCCTTCCCCCTTCTTCCCCCCATCTCCTTCCCCCCATCTCATTCCCCCATCTCCTTCCCCCTTCGTTCCCCCATCTCCTTCCCCCTTCCTTCCCCCCTATTTCCTTCACCCCTCTCCTTCTCCCCATCTCCTTCTCCCTTCCCCCTTTCTCCTTCTCCCCTATTTCCTTCCGCCTTCCTTCCCCCCACCTCCTTCTCCCCTATCTCCTTCGCCCTTCCTTCCCCACCATCTCCTTCTCCTCTATCTCCTACCCCCTTATCTCCTTCCCCCCCTATCTCCTTCCGCATCTCCTTCCCCCTTCCTTCCCCCATCTCCTCCTCCCCTATCTCCTACCCACTTATCTCCTCCCCCATATCCTTCCCCCATCTCCTTCCCCCTTCCTTCACCCCATTGCCGCCTCCCCTATCTCCTACCCACTTATCTCCTCCCCCTATCTCCTTCCCCCTATCTCCTTCCTCCCTCTCCTTTCCCCCATCTCCTTCCCCCCTCCTTCCCCACCTAACTCCTCCCCCCATCTCCTTTCCCCATTCCTTCCCCACATCTCCTTTCGCCCTATCTCCTTCCCCCTTCCTTCCGCCCCAATCTCCTTCCCCCTTCTCCTTCCCCCTTCCTTCCCCTCCCATCACCATCCCCTATCTCGTTCCCCCAATCTCCTTCCCCCTTCTCCTTCCCCCTTCCTTCCCCTCCCATCACCATCCCCTATCTTGTTCCCCCCATCTCCTTCCCCCTTCCTTCACCCATCTCCTTCCCCCTTCCTTATCCCCATATCCTTCCCCCATCTCCTTCTCCCTTCCTTCCCCCCATCTCATTCCCCCCATATCCTTACCCCCTAGCTCCTTCCCCATCTCCTTCCCCCTATCTCCTTCCCCCATCCTTCTCCCCCCATATTCTTCCCCCCATCTCCTTCTCCCTTCCTTCCCCCCATCTCCTGCCCCGTATCTCCTTCCCCCTATCTACTTCCCCCCCAATCCCATTCCCCCGATCTCCTTCCCCCATCTCCTTCCCCCTATCTCCTTCCCCCATCCCCCATCTCCTTCCCCTCCATCTCCTTCCCCTCCATCTCCTTCCCCTCCATCTCCTTCCCCCCATCTCCTTCCCCCTGATCTCCATCCCCCCATCTCCTTCCCCCTTCCTTTTCCCCGATCTCCTTCCCCCTATCTCCGTCCCTCAATCTACTTCCCCCTTCCTTCCTTCCCTCCCATCTCCTTCCCCCTTCCTACCCACCCCATCTCCTTCCCCCTTCCTACCCACCCCATCTCCTTCCCCCTATCTCCTTCCCCCTTCCTTCCCCCCTCTCCTTCTCCCCTATCTCTTCCCCCCATCTCCTTCCCACATCTCCTTCCCCCTTCCGTCCCTCCCATCTCCTTCCCCCTTCGTACACCCCCAACTCCTTCCCCCTATCTCCTTCTCCCCTATCTCCTTCCCCTTTCCTTCCCCCTATCTCCTTCTCCCCCATCTCCTTCCCCCCATCTCCTTCCCCCATCTCCTTCCCCCTTCCTTCCCTCCCCTCTCCTTCCCCCTTCCCACCCCCATCTCCTTCCCCCTATCTCCTTTCCCCATTCCTTCCCCCATCTCCTTCCCCCCGATCTCCTTCCCCCTTCCTTCCACACCTATCTCCTTCCTCCTCGATCTCCTTCCAACATCTTCTACCCACTTCCTTCCCCCACTCTCCTTCCCCCTTCCTACCCCTCTATCCCCTTCCCCCTTCCTTCCCCTCATCTCCTTCCCCCTATCTCCTTCCCCCTATCTCCTTCCCCCTTCCTTCCCCCGTCTCCTTCTCCGCTATCTTATTCCCCCAGATCCCCTTCTCCCCTACCTCCTTCGCCCCATCTCCTTCACCCAAACCCCTTCCCACCTCCTTGCCCCCATGTCTCCTTCCCCCTATCTCCTTCCCCCATCCTTCTCCCCACCATATTCTTCCCCCCATCTCCTTCTCCCTTCCTTCCCCCCATCTCCTTCCCCGTATCTCCTTCCCCCTATCTACTTCCCCCCATCTCCTTCCCCCTATCTCCTTCCCCCCATCTCCTTCCCCCATCTCCTTCCCCTCCATCTCCTTCCCCTCCATCTCCTTCCTACTGATCTCCTTCCTCCCATCTCCTTCCCCTTATCTCCTTCCCCCTTATCTCCTTCCCCATCTCCTTCCCCCTTATCTCCTTCCCCCATCTCCTTACCCCATCTCCTTCCCCATTATCTCCATCCCCCCATCTCCTTCCCCCTTCCTACCCCCCATCTCCTTTTCCCCGATCTCCTTCCCGCTATCTCCATCCCTCTATCCACTTCCCCCTTCCTTCCTTCCCTCCCATCTCCTTCCCCCTTCCTACCCACCCCATCTCCTTCCCCCTATCTCCTTCCCCCTTCCTTCCCCCTCTCCTTCTCCCCTATATCTTTCCCCCCATCTCCTTCCCCCATCTCCTTCCCCCTTCCGTCCCTCCCATCTCCCCCTTCGTACACCCCCAACTCCTTCCCCCATCTCCTTCCCCTTTCCTTCCCCCCATCTCCTTCTCCCCTATCTGCTTCCCCCATCTCCTTCCCCCTTCCTTCCCTCCCCTCTCCTTCCCCCTTCCCACCCCCATCTCCTTCCCCCCTTCCTTTCCCCTATCTCCTTCCCCCCTCTCCTTCCTCCCATCTCCTTCTCCCTTTCTTCCCCCTTTCTCCTTCTCCCATATCTCCTTCCCCCTTCCTTCCCCCATCTCCTTCTCCCCTATCTACTTCACCCTTCCTTCTCCCCATCTCCTTCCCCCATCTCCTTCCCCCTTCCTTTCCCCCGTCTCCTTCTCCCCTATCTCCTTCCTCCCTCTCCTTTCCCCCATCTACTTCCCCCCTCCATCCCCCTATCTCGGTCCCCCCATCGCCTTCCCCCATCTCCTTCCCCCTTCCTTCCCCCCATGTCCATCCCCCTTCCTTCCCCCATCTCCTTCCCCCTTATCTCCTTCCCCCATTCCTTGCCCCATCTCCTTCCCCCATTCTTCTTCCACCTTCCTTCCCCACCTATCTCCTTCCCCCTCGATCTCTGTCTACCAGCTCCTTCCCCCATTCTCCTTCCCCCCATTTCCATCCCCTTCCTTCCCCCATCTCCTTCTCCCCATCTCCTACCCCCTTATCACCTTCCACCCATCTCCTTCCCCCTATCTCCTTCCCCTTCCTTCCCCCCATCTCTTTTTCCCTTATTTCCTTCCTCCCTCTCCTTTCCCCATCTGCTTCCCCTTCCTTCCCCCCATCTCCTTCCTCCCTCTCCTTTCCCCCATCTACTTCCCCCCTCCATCCCCCTATATCATTCCCCCATCTCCTTCCCCCATCTCCTTCCCCTTCCGTCCCTCCCATCTCCTTCCCCCTTCGTACACCCCAACTCCTTCCCCCATCTCCTTCCCCCTTCCTTCCCACCATCTCCTTCTCCCTTCCTTCCCCCTTTCACCTTCTCCCCTATCTCCTTCCCCATCTCCTTCCCCTTCCTTCCTCCCCTCTCCTTCCCCCTTCCTTCCCGCTATGTCCTTCTCCCCGATCTCCTTCCCCCCCCTCTCCTTCCCCCACTCTCCTTCCTCCATCTCCTTCTCCCTTTCTTCCCCCTTTCTCCTTCTCACCTATCTCCTTCCCCCTTCCTTCCCCATCTCCTTCTCCCCTATCTCCTTCCCACTTCCTTCCCCCCGTCTCCTTCTCCCCTATCTCCTTCCTCCCTCTCCTTTCCCCCATCTACTTCCCCCCTCCATCCCCCTATCTCGTTCATTCCATCTCCTTCCCCTATCTCCTTCCCCTTCCTTCCCCCCATGTCCATCTCCTTCCTCCTGATCTCCTTCCTCCCAACTCCTTCCCCTTATCTCCTTCCCCCTTATCTCCTTCCCCATCTCCTTCCCCCTTATCTCCTTCCCCATCTCCTTCCCCCATCTCCTTCCCCATTATCTCCATCCCCCCATCTCCTTCCCCCTTCCTTCCCCCCATCTCCTTTTCCCCGATCTCCTTCCCGCTATCTCCATCCTCTATCCACTTCCCCCTTCCTTCCTTCCCTCCCATCTCCTTCCCCCTTCCTACCCACCCCATCTCCTTCCCCTATCTCCTTCCCCCTTCCTTCCCCCTCTCCTTCTCCCCTATATCTTTCCCCCCATCTCCTTCCCCCATCTCCTTCCCCCTTCCGTCCCTCCCATCTCCTTCACCCTTCGTACACCCCCAACTCCTTCCCCCCATCTCCTTCCCCTTTCCTTCCCCCCATCTCCTTCTCCCCTATCTGCTTCCCCCATCTCCTTCCCCCTTCCTTCCCTCCCCTCTCCTTCCCCCTTCCCACCCCCATCTCCTTCCCCCTTCCTTTCCCCTATCTCCTTCCCCCCTCTCCTTCCTCCCATCTCCTTCTCCCTTTCTTCCCCCTTTCTCCTTCTCCCATATCTCCTTCCCCCTTCCTTCCCCATCTCCTTCTCCCCTATCTACTTCACCCTTCCTTCTCCCCATCTCCTTCCCCCATCTCCTTCCCCCTTCCTTTCCCCCGTCTCCTTCTCCCCTATCTCCTTCCTCCCTCTCCTTTCCCCCATCTACTTCCCCCCTCCATCCCCCTATCTCGGTCCCCCCATCGCCTTCCCCCATCTCCTTCCCCCTTCCTTCCCCCCATGTCCATCCCCCTTCCTTCCCCCATCTCCTTCCCCCTTATCTCCTTCCCCCATTCCTTGCCCCCATCTCCTTCCCCCATTCTTCTTCCACCTTCCTTCCCCACCTATCTCCTTCCCCCGCGATCTCTGTCTACCAGCTCCTTCCCCCATTCTCCTTCCCCCATTTCCATCCCCTTCCTTCCCCCATCTCCTTCTCCCCATCTCCTACCCCCTTATCACCTTCCACCCATCTCCTTCCCCCTATCTCCTTCCCCCTTCCTTCCCCCCATCTCTTTTTCCCTTATTTCATTCCTCCCTCTCCTTTCCCCATCTGCTTCCCCCTTCCTTCCCCCCATCTCCTTCCTCCCTCTCCTTTCCCCCATCTACTTCCCCCCTCCATCCCCCTATCTCGTTCCCCCATCTCGTTCCCCCATCTCCTTCCCCCTTCCGTCCCTCCCATCTCCTTCCCCCTTCGTACACCCCCAACTCCTTCCCCCATCTCCTTCCCCCTTCCTTCCCACCATCTCCTTCTCCCTTCCTTCCCCCTTTCACCTTCTCCCCTATCTCCTTCCCCCATCTCCTTCCCCCTTCCTTCCCTCCCCTCTCCTTCCCCCTTCCTTCCCGCTATGTCCTTCTCCCCGATCTCCTTCCCCCCCTCTCCTTCCCCCCCTCTCCTTCCTCCCATCTCCTTCTCCCTTTCTTCCCCCTTTCTCCTTCTCCCCTATCTCCTTCCCCCTTCTTTCCCCATCTCCTTCTCCCCTATCTCCTTCCCCCTTCCTTCCCCCCGTCTCCTTCTCCCCTATCTCCTTCCTCCCTCTCCTTTCCCCCATCTACTTCCCCCCCTCCATCTCCCTATCTCGTTCATTCCATCTCCTTCCCCTATCTCCTTCCCCCTTCCTTCCCCCCATGTCCATCCCCCTTCCTTCCCCCATCACCTTCCCCCTTATCTCCTTTCCCATTCCTTGCCCCCATCTCCTTCCCCCATTCTTCTTCCCCCTTCCTACCCAACCTATCTCCTTCCCCCTCGATCTCTGTCCACCATCTCCTTCCCCCTTCCTTCCCCCACTCTCCTTCCCCCCTATTTCCTTCCCCTTCCTTCCCCCATCTCCTTCTCCCTATCTCCTACCCCCTTATCTCCTTCCACCCATCTCCTTCCCCCTATCTCCTTCCCCCTTCCTTCCCCCCATCTCTTTCTCTCTTATTTCCTTCCTCCCTCTCCTTCCCCCATCTCCTTCCCCTTTCCATCCCCCCATCTCCTTTCACCCTCTCCTTCCCCCATCTCTTTTCCCCATCTCCTTCCGCCTTCCTACCCCTTCTACCTCTTTCCTCCAGCTCCTTCCCCCATCTCCTTCCCCCTTCCTTCCCCCATCTCCTTCCCCCCTCTCTCCTTCCCCCATCATTCTCCCCCCATATTCTTCCCCCATCTCCTTCTCCCTTCCTTCCCCCTATCTCCTTCCCCCTATCTACTTCCCCCACTCTCCTTCCCCATCTCCTTCCCCTGATCTCCTTCCCCCATCTCCTTCCCCTTATCTCCTTCTCCCATCGCCTTCCCCCTTATCCTCCTTCCCCCCTATCTCCTTCCCCCTTTCTTCCCCCATCTCCTTTTCCCCGATCTCCTTCCCCTACCTCCGTCCCCCCATCTACTTCCCCGTTACTTCCTTCCCTCCCATCTCCTTCCCCCTTCCTACCCACTCCATCTACTTCCCCTCATCTCCTTCCCCCTTCCTTCCCCCATCTCCTTCTCCCCTATCTCTTTCCCCCTATCTCCATCCCCCTATCTACTTCCCCCTTCCTTCCTTCCCTCCCATCAGCTTCCCCCTTCCTACCCACCCCATCTCCTTCTCCCCATCTCCTTCGCCCTTCCTTCCCCACCATCTCCTTCTCCTCTATCTCCTACCCCCTTATCTCCTTCCCCCCCTATCTCCTTCCGCATCTCCTTCCCCCTTCCTTCCCCCATCTCCTCCTCCCCTATCTCCTACCCACTTATCTCCTCCCCCATATCCTTCCCCCATCTCCTTCCCCCTTCCTTCACCCCATTGCCGCCTCCCCTATCTCCTACCCACTTATCTCCTCCCCCTATCTCCTTCCCCCTATCTCCTTCCTCCCTCTCCTTTCCCCCATCTCCTTCCCCCCTCCTTCCCCACCTAACTCCTCCCCCCATCTCCTTTCCCCATTCCTTCCCCACATCTCCTTTCGCCCTATCTCCTTCCCCCTTCCTTCCGCCCCAATCTCCTTCCCCCTTCTCCTTCCCCCTTCCTTCCCCTCCCATCACCATCCCCTATCTCGTTCCCCCCATCTCCTTCCCCCTTCCTTATCCCCATATCCTTCCCCCATCTCCTTCTCCCTTCCTTCCCCCCATCTCATTCCCCCCATCTCCTTACCCCCTAGCTCCTTCCCCCATCTCCTTCCCCCTATCTCCTTCCCCCATCCTTCTCCCCCCATATTCTTCCCCCCATCTCCTTCTCCCTTCCTTCCCCCCATCTCCTGCCCCGTATCTCCTTCCCCCTATCTACTTCCCCCCCATCCCATTCCCCCAATCTCCTTCCCCCATCTCCTTCCCCCTATCTCCTTCCCCCATCCCCCATCTCCTTCCCCTCCATCTCCTTCCCCTCCATCTCTTCCCCCATCTCCTTCCCCCTGATCTCCATCCCCCCATCTCCTTCCCCCTTCCTTTTCCCCGATCTCCTTCCCCCTATCTCCGTCCCTCAATCTACTTCCCCCTTCCTTCCTTCCCTCCCATCTCCTTCCCCCTTCCTACCCACCCCATCTCCTTCCCCCTTCCTACCCACCCCATCTCCTTCCCCTATCTCCTTCCCCCTTCCTTCCCCCCTCTCCTTCTCCCTATCTCTTCCCCCCATCTCCTTCCCACATCTCCTTCCCCCTTCCGTCCCTCCCATCTCCTTCCATCTTCGTACACCCCCAACTCCTTCCCCCTATCTCCTTCTCCCCTATCTCCTTCCCCTTTCCTTCCCCCTATCTCCTTCTCCCCCATCTCCTTCCCCCCATCTCCTTCCCCCATCTCCTTCCCCCTTCCTTCCCTCCCCTCTCCTTCCCCCTTCCCACCCCCATCTCCTTCCCCCTATCTCCTTTCCCCATTCCTTCCCCCATCTCCTTCCCCCCGATCTCCTTCCCCCTTCCTTCCACACCTATCTCCTTCCTCCTCGATCTCCTTCCAACATCTTCTACCCACTTCCTTCCCCCACTCTCCTTCCCCCTTCCTACCCCTCTATCCCCTTCCCCCTTCCTTCCCCTCATCTCCTTCCCCCTATCTCCTTCCCCCTATCTCCTTCCCCCTTCCTTCCCCCGTCTCCTTCTCCGCTATCTTATTCCCCCAGATCCCCTTCTCCCCTACCTCCTTCGCCCCATCTCCTTCACCCAAACCCCTTCCCACCTCCTTGCCCCCATGTCTCCTTCCCCCTATCTCCTTCCCCCATCCTTCTCCCCACCATATTCTTCCCCCCATCTCCTTCTCCCTTCCTTCCCCCCATCTCCTTCCCCGTATCTCCTTCCCCCTATCTACTTCCCCCCATCTCCTTCCCCCTATCTCCTTCCCCCCATCTCCTTCCCCCATCTCCTTCCCCTCCATCTCCTTCCCCTCCATCTCCTTCCTACTGATCTCCTTCCTCCCATCTCCTTCCCCTTATCTCCTTCCCCCTTATCTCCTTCCCCATCTCCTTCCCCCTTATCTCCTTCCCCCATCTCCTTCCCCCTTCCTTCCCCCCATCTCCTTTTCCCCGATCTCCTTCCCGCTATCTCCATCCCTCTATCCACTTCCCCCTTCCTTCCTTCCCTCCCATCTCCTTCCCCCTTCCTACCCACCCCATCTCCTTCCCCCTATCTCCTTCCCCCTTCCTTCCCCCTCTCCTTCTCCCCTATATCTTTCCCCCCATCTCCTTCCCCCATCTCCTTCCCCCTTCCGTCCCTCCCATCTCCTTCACCCTTCGTACACCCCCCAACTCCTTCCCCCCATCTCCTTCCCCTTTCCTTCCCCCCATCTCCTTCTCCCCTATCTGCTTCCCCCATCTCCTTCCCCCTTCCTTCCCTCCCCTCTCCTTCCCCCTTCCCACCCCATCTCCTTCCCCCTTCCTTTCCCCTATCTCCTTCCCCCCTCTCCTTCCTCCCATCTCCTTCTCCCTTTCTTCCCCCTTTCTCCTTCTCCCATATCTCCTTCCCCCTTCCTTCCCCCATCTCCTTCTCCCCTATCTACTTCACCCTTCCTTCTCCCCATCTCCTTCCCCCATCTCCTTCCCCCTTCCTTTCCCCCGTCTCCTTCTGCCCTATCTCCTTCCTCCCTCTCCTTTCCCCCATCTACTTCCCCCCTCCATCCCCCTATCTCGGTCCCCCCATCGCCTTCCCCCATCTCCTTCCCCCTTCCTTCCCCCCATGTCCATCCCCCTTCCTTCCCCCATCTCCTTCCCCCTTATCTCCTTCCCCCATTCCTTGCCCCCATCTCCTTCCCCCATTCTTCTTCCACCTTCCTTCCCCACCTATCTCCTTCCCCCTCGATCTCTGTCTACCAGCTCCTTCCCCCATTCTCCTTCCCCCCATTTCCATCCCCTTCCTTCCCCCATCTCCTTCTCCCCATCTCCTACCCCCTTATCACCTTCCACCCATCTCCTTCCCCCTATCTCCTTCCCCCTTCCTTCCCCCCATCTCTTTTTCCCTTATTTCCTTCCTCCCTCTCCTTTCCCCATCTGCTTCCCCCTTCCTTCCCCCCATCTCCTTCCTCCCTCTCCTTTCCCCCATCTACTTCCCCCCTCCATCCCCCTATCTCGTTCCCCCATCTCGTTCCCCCATCTCCTTCCCCCTTCCGTCCCTCCCATCTCCTTCCCCCTTCGTACACCCCCAACTCCTTCCCCCATCTCCTTCCCCCTTCCTTCCCACCATCTCCTTCTCCCTTCCTTCCCCCTTTCACCTTCTCCCCTATCTCCTTCCCCCATCTCCTTCCCCCTTCTTTCCCTCCCCTCTCCTTCCCCCTTCCTTCCCGCTATGTCCTTCTCCCCGATCTCCTTCCCCCCCTCTCCTTCCCCCCCTCTCCTTCCTCCCATCTCCTTCTCCCTTTCTTCCCCCTTTCTCCTTCTCCCCTATCTCCTTCCCCCTTCTTTCCCCATCTCCTTCTCCCCTATCTCCTTCCCCCTTCCTTCCCCCCGTCTCCTTCTCCCCTATCTCCTTCCTCCCTCTCCTTTCCCCCATCTACTTCCCCCCTCCATCTCCCTATCTCGTTCATTCCATCTCCTTCCCCTATCTCCTTCCCCCTTCCTTCCCCCCATGTCCATCCCCCTTCCTTCCCCCATCACCTTCCCCCTTATCTCCTTTCCCCATTCCTTGCCCCCATCTCCTTCCCCCATTCTTCTTCCCCCTTCCTACCCAACCTATCTCCTTCCCCCTCGATCTCTGTCCACCATCTCCTTCCCCCTTCCTTCCCCCACTCTCCTTCCCCCCTATTTCCTTCCCCTTCCTTCCCCCATCTCCTTCTCCCTATCTCCTACCCCCTTATCTCCTTCCACCCATCTCCTTCCCCCTATCTCCTTCCCCCTTCCTTCCCCCCATCTCTTTCTCCCTTATTTCCTTCCTCCCTCTCCTTCCCCCATCTCCTTCCCCTTTCCATCCCCCCATCTCCTTTCACCCTCTCCTTCCCCCATCTCTTTTCCCCATCTCCTTCCGCCTTCCTACCCCTTCTACCTCTTTCCTCCAGCTCCTTCCCCCATCTCCTTCCCCCTTCCTTCCCCCATCTCCTTCCCCCCTCTCTCCTTCCCCCATCATTCTCCCCCCATATTCTTCCCCCATCTCCTTCTCCCTTCCTTCCCCCTATCTCCTTCCCCCTATCTACTTCCCCCACTCTCCTTCCCCCATCTCCTTCCCCCTGATCTCCTTCCCCCATCTCCTTCCCCCTTATCTCCTTCTCCCATCGCCTTCCCCCTTATCTCCTTCCCCCCTATCTCCTTCCCCCTTTCTTCCCCCATCTCCTTTTCCCCGATCTCCTTCCCCCTACCTCCGTCCCCCCATCTACTTCCCCGTTACTTCCTTCCCTCCCATCTCCTTCCCCCTTCCTACCCACTCCATCTACTTCCCCTCATCTCCTTCCCCCTTCCTTCCCCCATCTCCTTCTCCCCTATCTCTTTCCCCCTATCTCCATCCCCCTATCTACTTCCCCCTTCCTTCCTTCCCTCCCATCAGCTTCCCCCTTCCTACCCACCCCATCTCCTTCTCCCCATCTCCTTCGCCCTTCCTTCCCCACCATCTCCTTCTCCTCTATCTCCTACCCCCTTATCTCCTTCCCCCCCTATCTCCTTCCGCATCTCCTTCCCCCTTCCTTCCCCCATCTCCTCCTCCCCTATCTCCTACCCACTTATCTCCTCCCCCATATCCTTCCCCCATCTCCTTCCCCCTTCCTTCACCCCATTGCCGCCTCCCCTATCTCCTACCCACTTATCTCCTCCCCCTATCTCCTTCCCCCTATCTCCTTCCTCCCTCTCCTTTCCCCCATCTCCTTCCCCCCTCCTTCCCCACCTAACTCCTCCCCCCATCTCCTTTCCCCATTCCTTCCCCACATCTCCTTTCGCCCTATCTCCTTCCCCCTTCCTTCCGCCCCAATCTCCTTCCCCCTTCTCCTTCCCCCTTCCTTCCCCTCCCATCACCATCCCCTATCTCGTTCCCCCCATCTCCTTCCCCCTTCCTTATCCCCATATCCTTCCCCCATCTCCTTCTCCCTTCCTTCCCCCCATCTCATTCCCCCCATCTCCTTACCCCCTAGCTCCTTCCCCCATCTCCTTCCCCCTATCTCCTTCCCCCATCCTTCTCCCCCCATATTCTTCCCCCCATCTCCTTCTCCCTTCCTTCCCCCCATCTCCTGCCCCGTATCTCCTTCCCCCTATCTACTTCCCCCCCATCCCATTCCCCCAATCTCCTTCCCCCATCTCCTTCCCCCTATCTCCTTCCCCCATCCCCCATCTCCTTCCCCTCCATCTCCTTCCCCTCCATCTCCTTCCCCTCCATCTCCTTCCCCCCATCTCCTTCCCCCTGATCTCCATCCCCCCATCTCCTTCCCCCTTCCTTTTCCCCGATCTCCTTCCCCCTATCTCCGTCCCTCAATCTACTTCCCCCTTCCTTCCTTCCCTCCCATCTCCTTCCCCCTTCCTACCCACCCCATCTCCTTCCCCCTTCCTACCCACCCCATCTCCTTCCCCCTATCTCCTTCCCCCTTCCTTCCCCCCTCTCCTTCTCCCCTATCTCTTCCCCCCATCTCCTTCCCACATCTCCTTCCCCCTTCCGTCCCTCCCATCTCCTTCCCCCTTCGTACACCCCCAACTCCTTCCCCCTATCTCCTTCTCCCCTATCTCCTTCCCCTTTCCTTCCCCCTATCTCCTTCTCCCCCATCTCCTTCCCCCCATCTCCTTCCCCCATCTCCTTCCCCCTTCCTTCCCTCCCCTCTCCTTCCCCCTTCCCACCCCCATCTCCTTCCCCCTATCTCCTTTCCCCATTCCTTCCCCCATCTCCTTCCCCCCGATCTCCTTCCCCCTTCCTTCCACACCTATCTCCTTCCTCCTCGATCTCCTTCCAACATCTTCTACCCACTTCCTTCCCCCACTCTCCTTCCCCCTTCCTACCCCTCTATCCCCTTCCCCCTTCCTTCCCCTCATCTCCTTCCCCCTATCTCCTTCCCCCTATCTCCTTCCCCCTTCCTTCCCCCGTCTCCTTCTCCGCTATCTTATTCCCCCAGATCCCCTTCTCCCCTACCTCCTTCGCCCCATCTCCTTCACCCAAACCCCTTCCCACCTCCTTGCCCCCATGTCTCCTTCCCCCTATCTCCTTCCCCCATCCTTCTCCCCACCATATTCTTCCCCCCATCTCCTTCTCCCTTCCTTCCCCCCATCTCCTTCCCCGTATCTCCTTCCCCCTATCTACTTCCCCCCATCTCCTTCCCCCTATCTCCTTCCCCCCATCTCCTTCCCCTCCATCTCCTTCCTACTGATCTCCTTCCTCCCATCTCCTTCCCCTTATCTCCTTCCCCCTTATCTCCTTCCCCATCTCCTTCCCCCTTATCTCCTTCCCCCATCTCCTTCCCCCTTCCTTCCCCCCATCTCCTTTTCCCCGATCTCCTTCCCGCTATCTCCATCCCTCTATCCACTTCCCCCTTCCTTCCTTCCCTCCCATCTCCTTCCCCCTTCCTACCCACCCCATCTCCTTCCCCCTATCTCCTTCCCCCTTCCTTCCCCCTCTCCTTCTCCCCTATATCTTTCCCCCCATCTCCTTCCCCCATCTCCTTCCCCCTTCCGTCCCTCCCATCTCCTTCACCCTTCGTACACCCCCAACTCCTTCCCCCCATCTCCTTCCCCTTTCCTTCCCCCCATCTCCTTCTCCCCTATCTGCTTCCCCCATCTCCTTCCCCCTTCCTTCCCTCCCCTCTCCTTCCCCCTTCCCACCCCCATCTCCTTCCCCCTTCCTTTCCCCTATCTCCTTCCCCCCTCTCCTTCCTCCCATCTCCTTCTCCCTTTCTTCCCCTTTCTCCTTCTCCCATATCTCCTTCCCCCTTCCTTCCCCCATCTCCTTCTCCCCTATCTACTTCACCCTTCCTTCTCCCCATCTCCTTCCCCCATCTCCTTCCCCCTTCCTTTCCCCCGTCTCCTTCTCCCCTATCTCCTTCCTCCCTCTCCTTTCCCCCATCTACTTCCCCCCTCCATCCCCCTATCTCGGTCCCCCCATCGCCTTCCCCCATCTCCTTCCCCCTTCCTTCCCCCCATGTCCATCCCCCTTCCTTCCCCCATCTCCTTCCCCCTTATCTCCTTCCCCCATTCCTTGCCCCCATCTCCTTCCCCCATTCTTCTTCCACCTTCCTTCCCCACCTATCTCCTTCCCCCTCGATCTCTGTCTACCAGCTCCTTCCCCCATTCTCCTTCCCCCCATTTCCATCCCCTTCCTTCCCCCATCTCCTTCTCCCCATCTCCTACCCCCTTATCACCTTCCACCCATCTCCTTCCCCCTATCTCCTTCCCCCTTCCTTCCCCCCATCTCTTTTTCCCTTATTTCCTTCCTCCCTCTCCTTTCCCCATCTGCTTCCCCCTTCCTTCCCCCCATCTCCTTCCTCCCTCTCCTTTCCCCCATCTACTTCCCCCCTCCATCCCCCTATCTCATTCCCCCATCTCCTTCCCCCATCTCCTTCCCCCTTCCGTCCCTCCCATCTCCTTCCCCCTTCGTACACCCCCAACTCCTTCCCCCATCTCCTTCCCCCTTCCTTCCCACCATCTCCTTCTCCCTTCCTTCCCCCTTTCACCTTCTCCCCTATCTCCTTCCCCCATCTCCTTCCCCCTTCCTTCCCTCCCCTCTCCTTCCCCCTTCCTTCCCGCTATGTCCTTCTCCCCGATCTCCTTCCCCCCCTCTCCTTCCCCCACTCTCCTTCCTCCCATCTCCTTCTCCCTTTCTTCCCCCTTTCTCCTTCTCACCTATCTCCTTCCCCCTTCCTTCCCCATCTCCTTCTCCCCTATCTCCTTCCCCCTTCCTTCCCCCCGTCTCCTTCTCCCCTATCTCCTTCCTCCCTCTCCTTTCCCCCATCTACTTCCCCCCTCCATCCCCCTATCTCGTTCATTCCATCTCCTTCCCCTATCTCCTTCCCCTTCCTTCCCCCCATGTCCATCTCCTTCCTCCTGATCTCCTTCCTCCCATCTCCTTCCCCTTATCTCCTTCCCCCTTATCTCCTTCCCCATCTCCTTCCCCCTTATCTCCTTCCCCCATCTCCTTCCCCCATCTCCTTCCCCATTATCTCCATCCCCCCATCTCCTTCCCCCTTCCTTCCCCCCATCTCCTTTTCCCCGATCTCCTTCCCGCTATCTCCATCCCTCTATCCACTTCCCCCTTCCTTCCTTCCCTCCCATCTCCTTCCCCCTTCCTACCCACCCCATCTCCTTCCCCCTATCTCCTTCCCCCTTCCTTCCCCCTCTCCTTCTCCCCTATATCTTTCCCCCCATCTCCTTCCCCCATCTCCTTCCCCCTTCCGTCCCTCCCATCTCCTTCACCCTTCGTACACCCCCAACTCCTTCCCCCCATCTCCTTCCCCTTTCCTTCCCCCCATCTCCTTCTCCCCTATCTGCTTCCCCCATCTCCTTCCCCCTTCCTTCCCTCCCCTCTCCTTCCCCCTTCCCACCCCCATCTCCTTCCCCCTTCCTTTCCCCTATCTCCTTCCCCCCTCTCCTTCCTCCCATCTCCTTCTCCCTTTCTTCCCCCTTTCTCCTTCTCCCATATCTCCTTCCCCCTTCCTTCCCCCATCTCCTTCCCCCTTCCTTTCCCCCGTCTCCTTCTCCCCTATCTCCTTCCTCCCTCTCCTTTCCCCCATCTACTTCCCCCCTCCATCTCCCTATCTCGTTCATTCCATCTCCTTCCCCTATCTCCTTCCCCCTTCCTTCCCCCCATGTCCATCCCCCTTCCTTCCCCCATCTCCTTCCCCCTTATCTCCTTCCCCCATTCCTTGCCCCCATCTCCTTCCCCCATTCTTCTTCCCCCTTCCTACCCAACCTATCTCCTTCCCCCTCGATCTCTGTCCACCATCTCCTTCCCCCTTCCTTCCCCCACTCTCCTTCCCCCCTATTTCCTTCCCCTTCCTTCCCCCATCTCCTTCTCCCTATCTCCTACCCCCTTATCTCCTTCCACCCATCTCCTTCCCCCTATCTCCTTCCCCCTTCCTTCCCCCCATCTCTTTCTCCCTTATTTCCTTCCTCCCTCTCCTTCCCCCATCTCCTTCCCCTTTCCATCCCCCCATCTCCTTTCACCCTCTCCTTCCCCCATCTCTTTTCCCCATCTCCTTCCGCCTTCCTACCCCTTCTACCTCTTTCCTCCAGCTCCTTCCCCCATCTCCTTCCCCCTTCCTTCCCCCATCTCCTTCCCCCCTCTCTCCTTCCCCCATCATTCTCCCCCCATATTCTTCCCCCATCTCCTTCTCCCTTCCTTCCCCCATCTCCTTCCCCCTATCTACTTCCCCCACTCTCCTTCCCCCATCTCCTTCCCCCTGATCTCCTTCCCCCATCTCCTTCCCCCTTATCTCCTTCTCCCATCGCCTTCCCCCTTATCTCCGTCCCCCCTATCTCCTTCCCCCTTTCTTCCCCCATCTCCTTTTCCCCGATCTCCTTCCCCCTACCTCCGTCCCCCCATCTACTTCCCCGTTACTTCCTTCCCTCCCATCTCCTTCCCCCTTCCTACCCACTCCATCTACTTCCCCTCATCTCCTTCCCCCTTCCTTCCCCCATCTCCTTCTCCCCTATCTCTTTCCCCCTATCTCCATCCCCCTATCTACTTCCCCCTTCCTTCCTTCCCTCCCATCAGCTTCCCCCTTCCTACCCACCCCATCTCCTTCTCCCCTATCTCCTTCCCCCTTCCTTCCCCACATCTCCTTTCCCCTATCTCCTGCCCCCATCTCCTTCCCCCTTCCGTCCCTCCCATCTCCTTCCCCCTTCCTACCCTCCCATCCCCTTCCCCCCTATCTCCTTCCCCTTTTCTCCTTCCCCATAACGCCATCCCCCTTCCTACCCCACTATCTCCTTCCCCCTATCACCTTTCCCCTTCCTTCCCCCCATCTCCTTCTCCTCTAAATCCTTCCCCCTTCCTTACCCCCCTCCTTCCCCCATCTCCTTCTAACTTCCTTCCCCTCCTATCTCCTTCCCCCATCTCCTTCCCCATCTCCTTCCCCCTTCCTTCCCCTCCTATCTCCTTCCCCCATCTCCTTCTCCCCTATCTCCTTCCCCCTTCCTTCTGCCCCAATCTCCTTCCCCCATCTCCTTCCCCCTTCCTTCCCCTCCTATCTCCTTCCCCCATCTCCTTCCCCATCTCCTTCCCCCTTCCTTCCCCTCCTATCTCCTTCCCCCATCTCTTTCCCCATCTCCTTCCCCCTTCCTTTCCCCCCATATCCTTCCCCCTATCTCCTTCCCTCTATCGCCTTTCCCCGTTCCTACCCCCATCTCCTTCCCCCAATCTCCTTCCCCCTTCTTTCCCCCATCCCCTTCCCCCCTATCTCCTTCCCCCTTTCTCCTTCCCCATAACGCCACCCCCCTTCCTACCCCACTATCTCCTTCCCCCATCACCTTTCCCCTTCCTTCCCCCATCTCCTTCTCCTCTAAATCCTTCCCCCTTCCTTACCCCCCTCCTTCCCCATCTCCTTCTAACTTCCTTCCCCCTTTCTCCTTCTTCCCTATCTCCTTTCCCCTTCCTTCCTCCCTATCTCCATCTCCCCTATCTCCTTCCCCCTTCCTTCCCCCCATCTCCTCCTCCCCTATCTCCTACCCACCTATCTCCTTCCCTCATCTCCTTCCCCCTTCCTTCCCCGTCTCCTTCTCCCCTATCTCCTTCCTTCATCTCCTTCCCCCATCTCCTTCCCCCATCTCCTTTCCCCATTCCTTCCACCCCTATCTCCTTCCCCCATCTCCTTCCCCCTTCCTTCCCCGCCTATCTACTTCCCCCCTATCTCCTTCCCCCTTCCTTCTGCCCCAATCTCCTTCCCCCCATCTCCTTCCCCCTTCCTTCCCCTCCTATCTCCTTCCCCATCTCCTTCCCCATCTCCTTCCCCCTTCCTTCCCCTCCTATCTCCTTCCCCCTATCTCCTTCCCCATCTCCTTCCCCCTTCTTTTCCCCCCATATCCTTCCCCCTATCTCCTTCCCTCTATCTCCTTTCCCCGTTCCTACCCCCATCTCCTTCTCCCTTATTTCCTTCTTCCCTCTCCTTCCCCCATCTCCTTCCCACTTCCTTCCCTCAATCTCCTACCCCCATCTCCTTCCCCCTTCCTTCCCCCATCTCCTTCCCCCACATCTCCTTCCCCCTTCCTTCCTCCTACCTCCTTCCCCCATCTCCTTCTCCCCTATCTCCTTCCTCCCTCTCCTTTCCCCCATCTCCTTCCCTCCTCCTTCCCCCCCTAACTCCTTAGACATCTCCTTTCCCCATTCCTTCCCCCATCTCCTTCCGCCCTTTCTCCTTCCCCCTTCCTTCCCCACCTATCTACTTCCCCCATCTCCTTGCCCCCAAACCGTCCCACCATCTCCTTCTCCCTTTCTTCCCACTTTCTACTTCTCCCCTATCTCCTTCCCCCTTCCTTCCCCCTGTCTCCTTCTCCCCTATCTCCTTCCCCCATCTCCTTCCGCCTTCCTTCCCACCATCTCCTTCCCCCTTATCTCCTTTCCCCATTCCTTGCCCCCATCTCCTTCCCCCATTCTTCTTCCCCCTTCCTTCCCAACCTATCTCCTTCCCCCTTGATCTCTGTCCACCAGCTCCTTCCCCCTTCCTTCCCCCACTCTCCTTCCCCCCTATTTCCTTCCCCTTCCTTCCCCCATCTCCTTCTCCCTATCTCCTACCCCCTTATCTCATTCCACCCATCTCATTCCCCCTTCCTTCCCCCATCTCCTTCTCCCCTATCTCTTTCCCCCTATCTCCATCCCCCCTATCAACTTCCCCCTTCCTTCCTTCCCTCCCATCTCCTTCCCCCTTCCGTCCCTCCCATCTCCTTCCCCCTTCCTACCCTCCCATCCCCTTCCCACCTATCTCCTTCCCCCTTTCCCCTTCCCCATAACGCCATCCCCCTTCCTACCCCCACTATCTCCTTCCCCCTATCACCTTTCCCCTTCCTTCCCCCATCTCCTTCTCCCCTAAATTCTTCCCCCTTCCTTACACCCCCTCCTTCCCCCATCTCCTTCTAACTTCCTTCCCCCTTTCTCCTTCTTCCCTATCTCCTTTCCCCTTCCTTCCTCCCTATCTCCATCTCCCCTATCTCCTTCCCCCTTCCTTCCCCCCATCTCCTCCTCGCCTATCTCCTACCCACTTATCTCCTTCCCCCATCTCCTTCCCCCTTCCTTCCCCATCTCCTTCTCCCCTATCTCCTTCCTCCATCTCCTTCCCCCCATCTCCTTCCCCCATCTCCTTTCCCCCTTCCTTCCCCTCCTATCTCCTTCCCCCTATCTCCTTCCCCATCTCCTTCCCCCTTCCTTCCCCTCCTATCTCCTTCCCCCATCTCCTTCCCCATCTCCTTCCCCCTTCCTTTCCCCCCATATCCTTCCCCCTTATTTCCTTCGTCGCTCTCCTTCCCCCATCTCCTTCTCCCTTCCTTCCCCCATCTCCTTCCCCCACATCTCCTTCCCCCTTCCTTCCCCCCTACCTCCTTCCCCCCATCTCGTTCCCTCTTCCTTCCCTCCCATCTCCTTCCCCCATCTCCTTCCCCCCTCTCCTTCCCCCCATCTCGTTCCCTCTTCCTTCCCTCCCATCTCCTTCCCCCTTCCAACACCCCCATCTCCTTTCCCCTTCATTCTCCTTATCTCCTTCTCCCCTATCTCCTTCCCACCCTCTCCTTCCCCATCTCCTTCTTCCTTCCCCCTTTCTCCTTCGCCCCATCTCCTTCCCCCTTCCTTCCCCATCTCCTTCTCCCCTATCTCCTTCCCCCTTCCTCCCCCATCTCCTTCTTCCCTATCTCCTACCCCCTTATCTCCTTCCCCTCATCTCCTTCCCCCATCTCCTTCCCCCTTCCTTCCCCCATCTCTTTCTCCCCTATCTCCTTCCTCCCTCTCCTTTCCCCCATCTCCTTCCCTCCTCCTTCCCCCCCAACGCCTTAGACATCTCCTTTCCCCATTCCTTCCCCCATCTCCTTCCGCCCTTTCTCCTTCCCCCTTCCTTCCCCACCTATCTACTTCCCCCATCTCCTTCCCCCTTCCTTCCACCCATCTCCTTCTCCCCTATCTCATTCCCCCCTATATCCTTCCCCCCATTTCCTTCCCCCTCCTTCCCCCATCTCCTTCCCCCTATCTCCTTCCCCTTCCTTCCCCCATCTCCTTCCCCCTCTCTCCTTCCCCCATCATTCTCCCCCCATATTCTTCCCCCATCTCCTTCTCCCTTCCTTCCCCCATCTCCTTTCCCCTATCTCCTTCCCCCTATCTACTTCCCCCACTCTCCTTCCACCATCTCCTTCCCCTCCATCTCCTTCCCCCTGATCTCCTTCCCCCCATCTCCTTCCCCCACTCTCCTTCCCCCATCTCCTTCCCCTCCATCTCCTTCCCCCTGATCTCCTTCCCCCCATCTCATTCCCCCTTATCTCCTTCTCCCATCGCCTTCCCCCTTATCTCCTTCCCCCCATCTCCTTCCCCCTTTCTTCCCCCATCTCCTTTTCCCCGATCTCCTTCCCCCTACCTCCGTCCCCCCATCTACCTCCCCCTTCCTTCCTTCCCTCCATCTCCTTCCCCCTTCCTACCCACCCCATCTCCGTCTGCCCTATCTCCTTCCCCCTTCCTTCCCCACATCCCCTTTCCCCTATCCCCTGATCCCATCTCCTTCCCCCTTCCGTCCCTCCCATCTCCTTCCCCTTCCTACCCTCCCATCCCCTTCCCCCCTATCTCCTTCCCCCTTTCTCCTTCCCCCGAACGCCATCCCCCTTCCTACCCCCCCATCTCCTTCCCCCTATCACCTTTCCCCTTCCTTCCCCCATCTCCTTCTCCCCTAAATCCTTCCCCCTTCCTTACCCCCCTCCTTCCCCCATCTCCTTCTAACTTCCTTCCCCCTTTCCCCTTCCTTCCCCATCTCCTTCTCACCTATCTCCTTCCTCCATCTCCTTCCCCCCATCTCCTTCCCCCATCTCCTTCCCCCATTCCTTCCACCCCTATCTCCTCCCCCCCATCTCCTTCCCCCTTCCTTCCCCGCCTATCTACTTCCCCCCTATCTCCTTCCCACTTCCTTCTGCCCCAATCTCCTTCCCTCCATCTCCTTTCCCCTTCCTACCCCCATCTCCTTCTCCCTGATTTCCTTCCTCCCTCTCCTTCCCCCATCTCCTTCCCCCTTCCTTCACCCACATCTCCTTCCCCTCGATCTCCTTCCACCATTTCCTCCCCCTTCGTTCCCCCATCTCCTTCTCTGCAGCTCCTACCCCCTTATCCCCTTCCCCCCTATCTCCATCCCTCTATCTCCTTTCCCCTTACTACCCCCATCTCCTTCTCCCTTATTTCCTTCGTCCCTCTCCTTCCCCCATCTCCTTCCCACTTCCTTCCCTCAATCTCCCACCCCCATCTCCTTCCCCCCATCTCCTTCCCCCACATCTCCTTCCCCCTTCCTTCCCCCCTACCTCCTTCCCCCATCTCCTTCCCCCTTCCTCCTCCCATCTCCTTCCCCCCTATCTCCTTCCCCCTTCTTTCCCCCCTCTCCTTCCCCCCATCTCGTTCCCTCTTCCTTCCCCCCGTCTCCTTCCCCTATCTGCTTCCCCTTTCTTCCCCACTTCTCCTTCCCCCATCTCCTTCCCCCCTCCTTCCCTCCCATCTCCTTCCCCCTTCCAACACCCCCATCACCTTCCCCCTTCATTCCCCCTATCTCCTTCTCCCCTATCTCCTTCCCACCCTCTCCTTCCCCATCTCCTTCTTCCTTCCCCCTTTCTCCTTCGCCCCATCTCCTTCCCCCTTCCTTCCCCCATCTCCTTCTCCCCTATCTCCTTCCCCCTTCCTCCCCATCTCCTTCTTCCCTATCTCCTAACCGCTTATCTCCTTACCCCCATCTCCTTCCCCCTATCTCCTTCCCCCTTCCTTCCCCCATCTCCTTCTCCCCTATCTCCTTCCTCCCTCTCCTTTCCCCCAACTCCTTCCCTCCTCCTTCTCCCCTAACTCCTTAGACATCTCCTTTCCCCATTCCTTCCCCCCGATCTCCTTCCGCCCTTTCTCCTTCCCCCTTCCTTCCCTACCTATCTACTTCCCCCATCTCCTTCCCCCTTCCTTCCCCCCATCTCCTTCTCCCCTATCTCCTTCCCCCATCTCCATCCCCCCTATCTACTTCCCCCTTCCTTCCTTCCCTCCCATCTCCTTCCCCCTTCCTACCCCCCAACTCCTTCCCCCATCTCCTTCCCCCTTCCTTCCCCCATCTCCTTCTCCCCTAGCTCCTTCCCCCTTTCTCCATCCCCCCTATCTACTTCCCCCTTCCTTCCTTCCCCCATCTCCTTCCCACTTCCTTCCCCTTTCTCCTTCTCCACTATCTCCTTCCCCCTTCCTTCCCCATCTCCTTCTTCCCTAGCTCCTACCCCCTTATCTCCTTCCCCCATCTCTTTCCCCCTATCTCCTTCCCCCTTCCTTCCTCCATCTCCTTCCCCCCTATCTCCTTCCCCCTTCCTTCCGCCCCAATCTCCTTCCCCCATCTCCTTCCCCCATCCTTCCCCCAACTACTTCCCATCTCTTTCCCTCTATCTCCTTCCCCCTTCCTTCCATCCCTATCTCCTTCCCCATCTCCTTCCCCCTTCCTTCCCCTCCTATCTCCTTCCCCAATCTCCTTCCGCCCCATCTCCTTCCCCCTTCCTTCCCCCCATATCCTTCCCCCTATGTCCTTACCCCCTACCTCTTTCCCCCATCTCCTTCCCCTTCCTTCCCCATCACCTTCTCCCCATCTCCTTCCCCCATCTCCTCCCCCCTTCCTTCCCCCATCTACTTCCCATCTCTGTCCCTCTATCTCCTTCCCCCTTCCTTCCATCCCGATCTCCTTCCCCATCTCCTTCCCCCTCCCTTCCCCTCCTATCTCCTTCCCCCTATCTCCCTCCCCCCTCTCCTTCCCCCTTCCTTCCCCCCCATATCCTTCCCCACTATCTCCTTCTGCCTTCCTTCCCCCCATCTCCTTCCCCCAGCTCCTTCCCCTTTCCTTCCCCCAATCTTCTTCCCCTCTCCTTCCCCCTATCTCCTTCCCGCTTCCTCCCCATCTCCTTCTTCCCTATCCTTCCTCCCTCTCCTTCCCCCCATCTCCTACCACTTCCTTCCCTCCAATCTCCTTCACCCCATCTCCTTCCCCCTTCCTTCCCCTCCTATCTCCTTCCCACCTATCTCCTACCCCAATCTCCTTCCCCCCTATCTCCTTCCCCCTTCCTTCCTAACCCCCATCTCCTTCACACCTATCTCCTTCCCCTTTCCTTCCCACCTATCTCCTACCCCCATCTCCTTCCCCCCCATCTCCTTCCCCCCATCTCCTTCCCCCCTCTCCTTACCCCCATCTCCTTCCCACTTTCTTCCCCCTATCTCCTTCACCCTTCCTTCCCCACTATCCCCTTCTCCCCTATCTCCTACCCCCTTATCGCCTTCCTCCCTATCTCCTTCCCCCATCTACTTCCCCCTTGCTTCCCCTCATTTACTTCTCCCGTATTTCCTTCCTCCCTCTCCTTCCCCATCTCCTTCCCCCTTCCTTCCCCCTTCCTTCCCCTCTATCTCCTTCCCCCATCTCCTTCCCCATTCCTACCCCTTCTCCTTCCCCCATCTCCTTCCCCCTTCTTTCCCCCCTTTCCTTCCCCCATCTCCTTCCCCTTCCTTCCCCCATCACCTTTCCCCTTCATTCCCCCATCTCCTTCTCCGCTATCTCCTTCCCACTTCCTTCCCCCATCTCCTTCCCCTTCCTTCCCCCCATCTCCTTCCCCCTTCCTTCCTTCCCCTCTCCTTCCCCCTTCCTTCCCCATCTCCTTCCCCCTTCCTTCCTTCCCCTCTCCTTCCCCCTTCCTTCCCCCCATCTCCTTCCCCCTTCCTTCCTTCCCCTCTCCTTCCCACTTCCTACCCCATCTCCTTCCCCCCATCTCCTTCCCCCTTCCTTCCCCCTTTCGCCTTCTCCCCTATCTCCTTCCCCCACCTCTCCTTCCCCCCATCTCCTTCCCCCTTCCTTCCCCCTTTCGCCTTCTACCCTATCTCCTTACCCCGTCTTTCCCCAACTACTTCTCCCCTATCACCTTCCCCCTTCCTTCCCCCCTTTCTCCTAACCCCTTATCTCCTTCCCCCCATCTCCTTCCCACATCTCCTTCCCCCTTATCTCCTTCCTCCCTACCTCCTTCCCCCTTATCTCCTTCCCCATCTCCTTCCCCCTTATCTCCATCCCCCCATCTCCTTCTCCCTTCCTTCCCCCCTATCGCATTTTCCCCTATCTCCTTCCCTTATCTCCTTCCCCCATCTCCTTCCCCTTCTTTCCTTCCCTCCCATCTCCTTCCCCTTCCTACCACCCCCATCTCCTTCCCCTCTATCTCCTTCGCCCTTCTTTCCCCCATCTCCTTCTCCCCTATCTCCTTCCCCCTATCTCCTTCACACCATCTCTTTCCCCCTATCTCCTTCCCCCTTCCTTCCCTCCCATCTCCTTCCCCCTTACTACGCCCCATCTTCTTCCCCACTATATCCTTCCCCATCTCCTTCCCCCATCCTTCTCCCCCCATATTCTTCCCCTCATCTGCTTCTCCCTTCCTCTCCCCATCTCCTTCCCCCATCTCCTTCCCTCTGATCTCCTTCCCCCCATCTCCTTCCACCTTATCTCCTTCCCCATCTCCTTCCCCCTTATCTCCTTCCCCCTTCCTACCCACCCGATCTCCTTCCCCCTAGCTCCTTCCCCCTTCCTTCCCCACATCTCCTTCCCCCCATCTCCTTCCCCCTCTCTCCTTCCCCCTTCCGTCCCTCCCATCTCCTTCCCCCTTCCTACCCCCCCAACCCCTTCCCCCCTATCTCCTTCCCCCTTTCTCCTTCCCCTTCCTTCCCCCATCTCCGGTTTCCTCCCACACTCCAAAGATGTGCAGGTCAGGTGAATTGGCCATGCTAAATTGCCCATAGTGTTAGGTAAGGGGTAAATGTAGATGTAGGGGTATGGGTGGGTTACGCTTCGGCGGGGCGGTGTGGACTTGTTGGGCCGAAGGGCCTGTTTCCACACTGTAAGTAATCTAATCTAATCTAATCTCCATCCCCCTATCACCTTTCCCCTTCCTTCCCCCCATCTCCTTCTCCACAAAATCCTTCCCCCTTCCTTACACCCCCTCCTTCCCCATCTCCTTCTAACTTGCTTCCCCCTTTCTCCTTCTTCCCTATCTTCTTCCCCCTTCCTTTCTCCCTTTCTCCTTCTCCCCTATCTCCTTCCCCCTTCCTTCCCCCCATCTCCTCCTCCCCTATCTCCTACCCACTTATTTCCTTCCCCTATCTCCTTCCCCCTTCCTTCCCCCTTCTCCTTCTCCCCTATCTCCTTCCTCCATCTCCTTTCCACCATCTCCTTCACCCCTCCTTACCCCTATCTCCTTCCCCCCTATCTCCTTCCCCCATTCCTTCCACCCCTATCTCCTTCTCCCCTATCTACTTCCCCTTCCTTCCCCACCTATCTTCTTCCCCCCTATCTCCTTCCCTCTTCCTTCTGCCCCAAACTCCTTCCCCCCATCTCCTTCCCACTTCCTTCCCCTCCTATCTCCTTCTCCCTGTCTCGTTCCCCCATCTCCTTCCCCTTTCCTTCCCCCCATCTCCTTCCCCCCCATATCCTCCCCCCCATCTCCTTCTCCCTTACTTCCCCCCATCTCCTTCCCCCCATCTCCTTACCCCCGACCTCCTTCCCTCATCTCCTTCCCCTTCCTTCCCCTATCACCTTTCCCCTTCATTCCCCTTTCCTTTCCCCAATCTTCTTCCGCCCTCCTTCCCCTATCTCCTTCCCCCTTCCTCCCCATCTCCTTCTTCCCTATCTCCTTCCCCCTTCCTTCCCCTCCTATCTCCTTCCCACCTATCTCCTACCCCCCATCTCCTGTTCCCCTATCTCCTTCCCCCTTCCTTCCTTCCCCCATCTCCTTCCCCCATCACCTTCCCCGTTTCTTCCTACCCCCATCTCCTTCCCCCCAATCTCCTTCCCCCTTCCTTCCTTCCCCATCTCCATCTCCCCATCTCCTTCCCCATCTCCTACCCCCCATCCCCTTCCCCCTTCCTTCCCCCATCTCCTTCTCCCCTATCTCCTTCACCCTTCCTTCCCAACTATCTCCTTCTCCTCTATCTCCTACCCCCTTATCGCCTTCCTCCCTCTCCTTCCCCCCATCTCCTTCCCTTTCCTTCCACCCAATCTGCTTCTCCCTACCTCCTTCCCCCTTCCTCCTGCCCATCTCCTTCCCCCCTCATTCCCCCATCTCCTTCCCCCCATCTCCTTCCCCCTTCCTTCCCCTCTATCTCCTTCCCCCATCTCTTTCCCCATTCCTACCCCCCCATCTCCTTCCCCTCTATCTCCTTCCCCCATCTCCTTCCCCATTCCTACCCCCATCTCCTTCCCCCTTTCTCCTTCCCCCCATCTCCTTCTCCCCTAACTCCTTCCCCCTTCCTTCCCCCATCTCATTCTCCCCTATGTCCTCCCCATCTCCTTCCCCCCCATCTCCTTCCCCCTTCCTTCCCCTCTATCTCCTTCCCCCATCTCTTTCCCCATTCCTACCCCCATCTCCTTCCCCTCTATCTCCTTCCCCCATCTCCTTCCCCATTCCTACCCCCATCTCCTTCCCCCTTTCTCCTTCCCCCCATCTCCTTCTCCCCTAACTCCTTCCCCCTTCCTTCCCCCATCTCATTCTCCCCTATGTCCTCCCCATCTCCTTCCCCCCCATCTCCTTCCCCCTTCCTTTCCCCATCTCATTCTCCCCTATGTCCTTCCCCCCTCTCCTTCCCCATCTCCTTCCCGATCCTTCCCCCTTTCGCCTTCTCCCCATCTCCTTACCCCGTCTTTCCCGCCATCTCCTTCTCCCCTATCTCCTTCCCCCTTATGTCCTTCCCATCTCCTTCCCCGTATCTCCTTCCCCCTTCCTTCCCTCCCATCTCCTTCCCCCTTACGACACCCCATCTCCTTCCCCCCTATCTCCTTCCCCCTATCTCCTTCCCCCTATCTCCTTTCCCCTTCCTTCCTTCCCTCCCATCTCCTTCCCCCTTCCTACCGCCCCATCTCCTTCCCCTCTATCTCCTTCCCCCTTCCTTCCCCCCACCTCCTTCTCCCCTATATCTTTACCCCTATCTCCTTCCCCCCATCTCCTTCCCTCTATCTCCTTCCCACCATCTCCTCCCCCCATCTCCATCCCCCTTCCTTCCCTCCCATCTCCTTCCCCCTTACTGCACCCCATCTCCTTCCCCCATCTCCTTCTCCCCTATCTCCTAACCCCCATCTCCTTCTCCCCTATCTCCTTCCCCCTTCTTCTCACCCTCTCCATCCTCCCCCCATCTCCTTCCCGCTTCCTTCCCTCCCTTCTCCTGCCCCCTTCCTACCCCTCATCTCCTTCACCCCCTCTCCTGCCCCCATCCTTCCCCCATCTCCTTCTTCCCTCCTTCCCCCCATCTCCTTCCCCTTCCATCCCCCAATCTCTTTCCCCCATCACCTTCCCCCTTCCATCCCCCCATCTCTTCCCCCATCACCTTCCCCCTTCCATCCCCCCATCTCCTACCCCCCATCTCCTCCCCCCTTCCTTCCCTCTCATCACCTTCCCCCTTCCTACACCCCATCTCCTTCCCCTTTACTTCCCCCCATCTCCTCCTCCCCTATCTCCTTCCCCCTTCCTTCCCCCATCTCCTTCTCCCCTATCTCCTTCTCCCCTCTCCATTCCCCATCTCCTACCCCCATCTCCTTCCCCCTATCTCCTTCCCCCTTCTTTCCCCCCTCTCCTTCCCAAAATCTCCTTCCCCCTTCCATCCCCCCATCTCTTTCCCCCATCACCTTCCCCCTTCCATCCCCCCATCTCCTACCCCCCATCTCCTCCCCCCTTCCTTCCCTCTCATCACCTTCCCCCTTCCTACACCCCATCTCCTTCCCCTTTACTTCCCCCCTATCTCCTCCTCCCCTATCTCCTTCCCCCTTCCTTCCCCCATCTCCTTCTCCCCTATCTCCTACCCCCATCTCCTTCCCCTATCTCCTTCCCCCTTCCTTCCCCCATCTCCTTCTCCCCTATCTCCTTCTCCCCTCTCCATTCCCCATCTCCTACCCCCCATCTCCTTCCCCCTATCTCCTTCCCCCTTCTTTCCCCCCTCTCCTTCCCAAAATCTCCTTCCCCCTTCCATCCCCCCATCTCTTTCCCCCATCACCTTCCCCCTTCCATCCCCCCATCTCTTTCCCCCATCACCTTCCCCCTTCCATCCCCCCATCTCTTTCCCCCATCACCTTCCCCCTTCCATCCCCCCATCTCCTACCCCCATCTCCTCACCCCTTCCTTCCCTCTCATCACCTTCCCCCTTCCTACACCCCATCTCCTTCCCCTTTACTTCCCCCCTATCTCCTCCTCCCCTATCTCCTTCCCCCTTCCTTCCCCCATCTCCTTCTCCCCTATCTCCTACCCCCATCTTCTTCCCCCTATCTCCTTCCCCCTTCCTTCCCCCATCTCCTTCTCCCCTATCTCCTTCTCCCCTCTCCATTCTCCATCTCCTACCCCCATCTCCTTCCCCCTATCTCCTTCCCCCTTCCTTCCCCCATCTCCTTCTCCCCTATCTCCTTCTCCCCTCTCCATTCCCCATCTCCTTCCCCCCTCCTTCCCCCATCTCCTTCCCCCATTCCTTTCCCCCATCTCCTTCCCAACTATCTCCTATGCCCATTCCTTCCCCCCATCTCCTTCCCCCTTCTTCCCCCATCTATTCCCCCCATCTCCTTCCCCCTTCCTTTCCCACCTATCTCCTTCCCCCTCCCTCTCCTTCCACTATCTCCTTCCCCCTTCCTTCCCCCACTCTCTTTCCCCCATATCTCTTTCCCCCTTCCTTCCCCTCTGGCTCCTTCCCCCATCTCCTTCCCCCTTCCTTATCCCCATCTCCTTCTCCGCTATCTCCTTCCCCCTTACTACCCCCATCTCCTTCCCCCCATCTCCTTCCCCCCATCTCCTTCCCCCTATCTCCTTCCCCCTTCCTTCCCCCCGAACTCCTTCCCCCTATTTCCTTCCCCTTGCTCCCCTCTCTCTTTCCTTCCCCCATCTCCTTCCCGCTTCCTTCCCTCCCATCTCCTGCCCCCTTCCTACCCCCATCTCCTCCCCCCATCTCCTTCCCCCATCCAACCCCCATATCCTTCCACCATCACCAACCCCCTCCATCCCCCACTCCTTCCACCATCTCCTTCCCCTTTCCAACCCCCCACACCACCCCCCCACACCATCCCCAACCAACCCCATCACCATCCCCCAACCAACTCCCCTAACACCAACCCCATTCCAACCCACCCATTTCCTTCCCCCCATCTCCTTCCCCCTTCCTTCCCCCTCTCCTTCCCCCATCTCCTTTCCCCTTCCATCCCACCCATCACCTTCCCCCTTCCTACACCTCATCTCCTTCCCCCTTCCTTCCCCCCTGTCTCCTTCTCCCCTATCTCCTTCCATCCCTCTCCTTCCCCATCTCCTTCCCCTTTCCTTCCCCCTATCTCCTCCTCCCCTATCTCTTTCCTCCTTCCTTCCCCTATCTCCTTCTCCTCTATCTCCTACCCTTATCTCCTTCCCCCCATCACCTTCCCCCATCTCCTTCCCCCTTCCTTCCCCATCTCCTTCCCCGCTATCTCCATCCTCCCACTCCATTCCCCATCTCCTTCCCCTCACCTTCCCCCATCTCCTTCCCCCTATCTCCTTTCCCCATCCTTCCCCCATCTCCTTTCCCCCATCTCCTTCCCCCTTCTTCCCCCCATCTACTTCCCCCATCTCCTTCCACCTTCCATCCACCCCAATCACCTTTCCCCCATCTCCTTCCCCCTTCCTTCCCTTCCTATCTCCTTCCCCCTTCCTTCCTTCCCCCCATCTCCTTCCCCCTATCTCCTTCCCCTTCCTCCCCCATCTCCTTCCCCCTTCCTTCCCCCCTCTCCTTCCACCCATCTCCTCCCCTCCTTCCCCCACCCCCCTCCTTCCCCCCATCTCCTCCCTTCCTTCCCTCCCTCCCTTCCCCCTCCCCCTCCCCTCACCTTCCCTCCCTCCTCCCCCCTCACCTTCCCTCCCCCCCTCCTTCCCACCTCCTCTCCATCCCCCCTCTCCTCTCCCCCCCTCCACCCCCAATCCATCCCCCCCTCCTTCCCCCCCACCCCCAATACCCCCCCCTCCCCCAATGTCCTTCCTTCCCCCCTCTCCTTCCCCCTTTCCTCCCTCCTTCCCCACCTACTTCCTTCACCCCCACCATCCCCCCTCTCTTTCCCCCCTCTCCTTCCCCGCCATCACATTCCTTTCGACCCCCCCACCTTCCCACCCTCCTTCCTCCATCTCCATCCTTCCCCCTCTACTTCCCCCTTCCCCCAATCTCCTTCCTTCCCCCCTCTCCTCCCCTCCTTCCCCACCTCTCATTCCCCACCTCCATCCTTCCCCCCTCCTTCTCCCCCTCCTTCCCTCTCATTACCTTCCTTCCCCCCATCTCCTTCCTTCCCCCACATCTCCTTCCTTCCCCCACATCTCCTTCCCCCCTCCTTCCCCCATTTCCCAATCTCCTTCTCCCCTTCCCCCCATCTTCCTTCCCCCATCTCCTTCCCCCTTCCTTCCCCCCTCCTTCCCCCATCTCCTTCACCTCTCCTTCCCCTCTCTCTCCTTCCCCCCTCTCACCTTCCCCCCTCCCCTACCTCCCCTTCCCTTCCCCCCTCTCTCCTTCCCCTATCTCCTTCCCCCTTCCTACCTCCTATCTCCTTCCCGCCTCCTTCTCCCCATCTCCTTCCTCCTTCCTCCCCATCCTTTCCCCCCCTTCCCCTAACTCCTTCCCCCCCTCCAACCCCCCATCTCCTTTCCCCCCTCTCCTTCCCCCCTATCTCCTTCCCCATTCCTTCCCCCCTATCCTTCCCCAACTCCTCACCCTTCCTTCCCCCCTCTCCTTTCTCCCACTCCTTTCCACCTCTCTCTTTCCCCCTTCCATCCCCCCTTCCCCTCTCTCTATTCCTCCTTCCTTCCCCCTTCTCCTTCCCCTTCCTTCCTCCTTCCTTCCCCTCCATCTCCTTCCCCCTTATCTCCTTCCCCCTTCCTTCCCCCCTTCTCCTTCTCCCCTATCTCCTTCCATCCCTCTCCTTCCCCATCTCCTTCCCCTTCCTTCCCACCTTATGTCCTCCTCCCCTATCTCTTTCCCCCTTCCTTCCCCTATCTCCTTCTCCTCTATCTCCTACCCTTATCTCCTTCCCCACATCTCCTTCCCCCTACCTCCTTCCCCCTTCCTTCCCCATCTCCTTCCCCCATCTCCTTCCTCCCACTCCTTTCCCCATCACTTCCCCACTCCTTCCCCCCATCTCCTTCCCCCATCTCCTTCCCCATCCTTCCCCCATCTCCTTCCCCCATCCCTTCCCCCATCTTCCCCCCATCTACTTCCCCCTACTCCTCCCCCCTCCCCACCCCACACCTTCCTTCAGCCCCAATCTCCTTCCCCCATCTCCTTCCCCCTTCCTTCCCCTCCTATCTCCTTCCCCCTTCCTTCCTTCCTTCCCCATCTCCTTCTTCCTTCCTTCCCCACCTATCTCCTTCCCCCTCGATCTCCTTCCACCATCTCCTTCCCCCTTCCTTCCCCCACTCTCCTTCCCCATCTCCTTCCTTCCCCCTCCTTCCCTCCCCCTCCTTCCCTCACCTCCTCTCCTTCCTCCCCCCTCTCCTTCTTTCCCCCCCTCCTTCCCCATCTCCTTCCTTCCCCACTCTCCTTCCCCCCTCCAACCCCAATATCCTTCCCCACCTCCTTCCCCCAATGTCCTTCCTTCCCCCCTCTCCTTCCCCCTTTCCTCCCTCCTTCCCCACCTACTTCCTTCACCCCCTCCATCCCCCCTCTCTTCCCCCCTCTCATTCCCCGCCATCACATTCCTTTCGACACCCCCTCCTTCCCCCCCCCTTCCTCCATCTCCATTCTTTCCCCTCTACTTCCCCCTTCCCCCAATCTCCTTCCTTCCCCCCTCTCCTTCTCCCCCTCCTTCCCCACCTCAAATTCCCCACCTCCATCCTTCCCCACCTCCTTCTCCCCCTCCTTCCCTCTCATTACCTTCCTTCCCCCCATCTTCTTCCTTCCCCCACATCTCCTTCCTTCCCCCACATCTCCTTTCCCCCCTCCTTCCCCCTTCCCCCATCTCCTTCTCCCCTTCCCCCCATCTTCCTTCCCCCATCTCCTTCCCCCTTCCTTCCCCCCTCCTTCCCCCATCTCCTACCCCCCCTCACTTTCCCCCTTATCTCTTTACCCCCTCTCCTTCCACCTTATCTCCTTACCCCCTCTCCTTCCCCTATCTCCTTCCTCCTTCCTTCCCCCCATCTCATTACCCCCTATCTCCTTCCCCCATCTCCTTCCCCCTTCCTTCCCCTATCTCCTTCCCCCCCCTCCTTCCCCCCTTATCTCCTTACCCCTTCCTTCCCCCCTCTCCTTCCCCACATCTCCTTCCCCATCTCCTTCCCCCTTCCTTCCCCCATCTGCTCCCCCCCATCTCCTTCCCCCATCTCCTTCCCCCATCTCCTTCCCCCATCTCCTTCTCCCCATCTCCTTCTCCCCATCTCCTTCCCCCTTCCTTCCCCCTTCCTTCCCCCCATCTCCTTCCCCTTCCTCCCCCCATCTCCTTCCCCCTTCCTTCACCATCTCCTTCCCCCCATCTCCTTCCCCCATCTCCTTCCCCCATCTCCTTCCCCCCTCCTTCCCTTTATCTCCTTCCCCCTTCCTACCCCCTATCTCCATCCCACCTCCTTCTCCCCCATCTCCTTCCTCCTTCTGCCCCCCTTCCTTCCCCCCTTCCCCCATCTCCTTCCCCCTTCCTTCCCCCTCCTTCCCCCATCTACTTCCCCCTTCCTTTCCCCCCTCCTTCCCCCCTCTCCTTCCCCCTCCTTCTCCCCTATCTCCTTCCCCCTTCCTTTCCCCTCTCTCCTTCTCCCCTCTCTCCTTCCCCCTTCCTTCCCCCCCTTCTCCCCTTTCTCCTTCCTTTTCCTTCCACCCCTCCTTCTCCCCTCTCTTCTTCCCCCACTCCTCCCCTCTCCTTCTCCCTTCTCTCCTTCTCCCCTCTCTCCTTCTCCCTTCCTCACCCCCTCTCCTTCTCCCCTCTCTCCTTCTCCCTTCCTTCCCCGCTCTCCTTCAGCCCTCTCTTCTCCCCCCTGCCTTTCCTCCCCTCTATCCTTCCCCCCTCTCCTCCCCATTCCTTTCCCTCCTCCTTCTCCCCCACTCGTTCTCCACTCTCTCATTCCCCCTTCCTTCCCCTCTCTCCTTCTTCCCTGTCTCCTTTCCTTCATTTACCCCCCCCCCCCCCACTCCTTCTCCCTTCTCTCGTTGCCCCTCTCCTTCTCCTCTCTCCTTCCCCGGTTCTTCCCCTCTGTCCTTTCTCTCTCCCTCCTTCCCACCTCTCTCTTTCTCCACCTCTCCTTCCCACTTCCTTCCCCTCTCTCCTACCCCCTTCCTTTA
>NC_092787.1:62046958-62104458 GCF_047496795.1 Chiloscyllium punctatum | reverse complement strand
CTCGCCCTCAGTTTCAGCCCCTCTGTTTCTCGCCCTCCGTTTCAGCCCCTCTCTTTCTCGCCCCTGTTTCAGCCAATCTGTCTCAGCCCTTCTGTATCTCGCCCCCTGTTTCAGCCCCTCTGTTTCTCGCCCCCTGTTTCAGCCAATCTGTTTCAGCCCCTCTGTTTCTCGCCCTCTGTTTCAGCCCCTCTGTTTCTCATGCTTTGTTTCTCGCCCTCTGTTTCAGCCCCTCTGTTTCTCGCCCTCCGTTTCAGCCCCGCTGTTTCTCGCACTCTGTTTCAGCCCCGCTGTTTCTCACCCTCTGTTTCAGCCCCGCTGTTTCTCACCCTCTGTTTCAGCCCCTCTGTTTCTCGCCCTCTGTTTCAGCCCCTCTGTTTCTCGCCCTCCGTTTCAGCCCCGCTGTTTCTCGCACTCTGTTTCAGCCCCGCTGTTTCTCACCCTCTGTTTCAGCCCCGCTGTTTCTCACCCTCTGTTTCAGCCCAGCTGTTTCTCGCCCTCTGTTTCAGCCCCTCTGTTTCTCGCCATCTGTTTCAGCCCCTCTGTTTCTCGCCCCCTGTTTCAGCCAATCTGTTTCAGACCCTCTGTTTCTCGCCCTCTGTTTCAGCCCCTCTGTTTCGCGCCCTCTGTTTCAGCCCCTCTGTTTCTCACGCTTTGTTTCTCGCCCTCTGTTTCAGCCCCTCTGTTTCTCGCCCTCAGTTTCAGCCCCTCTGTTTCTCGCCCTCCGTTTCAGCCCCTCTCTTTCTCGCCCCTGTTTCAGCCAATCTGTTTCAGCCCCTCTGTTTCTGCCCCTCTGTTTCTCACACTTTGTTTCTCGCCCTCTGTTTCAGCCCCTCTGTTTCTCGCCCTCTGTTTCAGCCCCTCTGTTTCTCGCACACTGTTTCAGCCCCTCTGTTTCTCGCCCTCTGTTTCAGCCCCGCTGTTTCTCGCCCTCTGTTTCAGCCCCTCTATTTCTCGCCCCCTGTTTCAGCCAATCTGTTTCAGCCCCTCTGTTTCTCGCCCTCTGTTTCAGCCCCTCTGTTCCTCACGCTTTGTTTCTCAGCCTCTGTTTCTCGCCCCCTGTTGCAGCCCCTCTGTTTCTCGCCCCCGTTTCTCGCCCCCCGTTTCTCGCCCCCGTTTCTCGCCTCCCGTTTCTCACCCCCCGTTTCTCGCCCCCTGTTTCTCGCCCTCTGTTTCAGCCCCTCTGTTTCTCGCCATCTGTTTCAGCCCCTCTGTTTCGCGCCCCCTGTTTCAGCCAATCTGTTTCAGACCCTCTGTTTCTCGCCCTCTATTTCAGCCCCTCTGTTTCGCGCCCTCTGTTTCAGCCCCTCTGTTTCTCACGCTTTGTTTCTCGCCCTCTGTTTCAGCCCCTCTGTTTCTCGCCCTCAGTTTCTGCCCCTCTGTTTCTCGCCCTCCGTTTCAGCCCCTCTCTTTCTCGCCCCTGTTTCAGCCAATCTGTTTCAGCCGCTCTGTTTCTCGCCCTCTGTTTCTGCCCCTCTGTTTCTCACACTTTGTTTCTCGCCCTCTGTTTCAGCCCCTCTGTTTCTCGCCCTCTGTTTCAGCCCCTCTGTTTCAGCCCCTCTGTTTCTCGCCCTCTGTTTCAGCCCCTCTGTTTCTCGCCCTCTGTTTCAGCCCCTCTGTTTCTCGCACTCTGTTTCAGCCCCGCTGTTTCTCGCCCTCTGTTTCAGCCCCGCTGTTTCTTGCCCTCTGTTTCAGCCCCTCTGTTTCTCACGCTTTGTTTCTCACCCTCTGTTTCAGTCCCTCTGTTTCTCGCCCTCTGTTTCAGCACCTTTGTTTCTCGCCCCCAGTTTCAGCCCATCTGTTTCAGCTACTCTTTTTCTCACCCACTGTTTCAGTCCCTCTGTTTCTCACCCTCTGTTTCTGCCCCTCTGTTTCAGCCCCTCTGTTTCTCGCCATCTGTTTCAGCCCCTCTGTTTCTCGCCCCCTGTTTCAGCCAATCTGTTTCAGACCCTCTGTTTCTCGCCCTCTGTTTCAGCCCCTCTGTTTCGCGCCCTCTGTTTCAGCCCCTCTGTTTCTCACGCTTTGTTTCTCGCCCTCTGTTTCAGCCCCTCTGTTTCTCGCCCTCAGTTTCAGCCCCTCTGTTTCTCGCCCTCCGTTTCAGCCCCTCTCTTTCTCGCCCCTGTTTCAGCCAATCTGTTTCAGCCCCTCTGTTTCTGCCCCTCTGTTTCTCACACTTTGTTTCTCGCCCTCTGTTTCAGCCCCTCTGTTTCTCGCCCTCTGTTTCAGCCCCTCTGTTTCTCACGCTTTGTTTCTCGCCCTCTGTTTCAGCCCCACTGTTTCTCGCCCTCTGTTTCAGCCCCTCTGTTTCAGCCCCTCTGTCTCTCGCCCTCTGTTTCAGCCCAGCTGTTTCTCGCCCTCTGTTTCAGCCCCTCTGTTTCTCGCCCTCTGTTTCAGCCCCTCTGTTTCTCGCCATCTGTTTCAGCCCCTCTGTTTCTCGCCCCCTGTTTCAGCCAATCTGTTTCAGACCCTCTGTTTCTCGCACTCTGTTTCAGCCCCTCTGTTTCGCGCCCTCTGTTTCAGCCCCTCTGTTTCTCACGCTTTGTTTCTCGCCCTCTGTTTCAGCCCCTCTGTTTCTCGCCCTCAGTTTCAGCCCCTCTGTTTCTCGCCCTCCGTTTCAGCCCCTCTCTTTCTCGCCCCTGTTTCAGCCAATCTGTCTCAGCCCTTCTGTATCTCGCCCCCTGTTTCAGCCCCTCTGTTTCTCGCCCCCTGTTTCAGCCAATCTGTTTCAGCCCCTCTGTTTCTCGCCCTCTGTTTCAGCCCCTCTGTTTCTCATGCTTTGTTTCTCGCCCTCTGTTTCAGCCCCTCTGTTTCTCGCCCTCCGTTTCAGCCCCGCTGTTTCTCGCACTCTGTTTCAGCCCCGCTGTTTCTCACCCTCTGTTTCAGCCCCGCTGTTTCTCACCCTCTGTTTCAGCCCCTCTGTTTCTCGCCCTCTGTTTCAGCCCCTCTGTTTCTCGCCCTCCGTTTCAGCCCCGCTGTTTCTCGCACTCTGTTTCAGCCCCGCTGTTTCTCACCCTCTGTTTCAGCCCAGCTGTTTCTCGCCCTCTGTTTCAGCCCCTCTGTTTCTCGCCATCTGTTTCAGCCCCTCTGTTTCTCGCCCCCTGTTTCAGCCAATCTGTTTCGGACCCTCTGTTTCTCGCCCTCTGTTTCAGCCCCTCTGTTTCGCGCCCTCTGTTTCAGCCCCTCTGTTTCTCACGCTTTGTTTCTCGCCCTCTGTTTCAGCCCCTCTGTTTCTCGCCCTCAGTTTCAGCCCCTCTGTTTCTCGCCCTCCGTTTCAGCCCCTCTCTTTCTCGCCCCTGTTTCAGCCAATCTGTTTCAGCCCCTCTGTTTCTGCCCCTCTGTTTCTCACACTTTGTTTCTCGCCCTCTGTTTCAGCCCCTCTGTTTCTCGCCCTCTGTTTCAGCCCCTCTGTTTCTCGCACACTGTTTCAGCCCCTCTGTTTCTCGCCCTCTGTTTCAGCCCCGCTGTTTCTCGCCCTCTGTTTCAGCCCCGCTGTTTCTTGCCCTCTGTTTCAGCCCCTCTGTTTCTCATGCTTTGTTTCTCACCCTCTGTTTCAGCCCCTCTGTTTCTCGCCCTGTGTTTCAGCCCCTCTATTTCTCGCCCCCTGTTTCAGCCAATCTGTTTCAGCCCCTCTGTTTCTCGCCCTCTGTTTCAGCCCCTCTGTTCCTCACGCTTTGTTTCTCAGCCTCTGTTTCTCGCCCCCTGTTGCAGCCCCTCTGTTTCTCGCCCCCGTTTCTCGCCCCCCGTTTCTCGCCCCCGTTTCTCGCCTCCCGTTTCTCACCCCCCGTTTCTCGCCCCCTGTTTCTCGCCCTCTGTTTCAGCCCCTCTGTTTCTCGCCATCTGTTTCAGCCCCTCTGTTTCGCGCCCCCTGTTTCAGCCAATCTGTTTCAGACCCTCTGTTTCTCGCCCTCTATTTCAGCCCCTCTGTTTCGCGCCCTCTGTTTCAGCCCCTCTGTTTCTCACGCTTTGTTTCTCGCCCTCTGTTTCAGCCCCTCTGTTTCTCGCCCTCAGTTTCTGCCCCTCTGTTTCTCGCCCTCCGTTTCAGCCCCTCTCTTTCTCGCCCCTGTTTCAGCCAATCTGTTTCAGCCGCTCTGTTTCTCGCCCTCTGTTTCTGCCCCTCTGTTTCTCACACTTTGTTTCTCGCCCTCTGTTTCAGCCCCTCTGTTTCTCGCCCTCTGTTTCAGCCCCTCTGTTTCAGCCCCTCTGTTTCTCGCCCTCTGTTTCAGCCCCTCTGTTTCTCGCCCTCTGTTTCAGCCCCTCTGTTTCTCGCACTCTGTTTCAGCCCCGCTGTTTCTCGCCCTCTGTTTCAGCCCCTCTGTTTCTTGCCCTCTGTTTCAGCCCCTCTGTTTCTCACGCTTTGTTTCTCACCCTCTGTTTCAGTCCCTCTGTTTCTCGCCCTCTGTTTCAGCACCTTTGTTTCTCGCCCCCAGTTTCAGCCCATCTGTTTCAGCTACTCTTTTTCTCACCCACTGTTTCAGTCCCTCTGTTTCTCACCCTCTGTTTCTGCCCCTCTGTTTCAGCCCCTCTGTTTCTCGCCATCTGTTTCAGCCCCTCTGTTTCTCGCCCCCTGTTTCAGCCAATCTGTTTCAGACCCTCTGTTTCTCGCCCTCTGTTTCAGCCCCTCTGTTTCGCGCCCTCTGTTTCAGCCCCTCTGTTTCTCACGCTTTGTTTCTCGCCCTCTGTTTCAGCCCCTCTGTTTCTCGCCCTCAGTTTCAGCCCCTCTGTTTCTCGCCCTCCGTTTCAGCCCCTCTCTTTCTCGCCCCTGTTTCAGCCAATCTGTTTCAGCCCCTCTGTTTCTGCCCCTCTGTTTCTCACACTTTGTTTCTCGCCCTCTGTTTCAGCCCCTCTGTTTCTCGCCCTCTGTTTCAGCCCCTCTGTTTCTCGCACACTGTTTCAGCCCCTCTGTTTCTCGCCCTCTGTTTCAGCCCCGCTGTTTCTCGCCCTCTGTTTCAGCCCCGCTGTTTCTTGCCCTCTGTTTCAGCCCCTCTGTTTCTCATGCTTTGTTTCTCACCCTCTGTTTCAGCCCCTCTGTTTCTCGCCCTGTGTTTCAGCCCCTCTATTTCTCGCCCCCTGTTTCAGCCAATCTGTTTCAGCCCCTCTGTTTCTCGCCCTCTGTTTCAGCCCCTCTGTTCCTCACGCTTTGTTTCTCAGCCTCTGTTTCTCGCCCCCTGTTGCAGCCCCTCTGTTTCTCGCCCCCGTTTCTCGCCCCCCGTTTCTCGCCCCCGTTTCTCGCCTCCCGTTTCTCACCCCCCGTTTCTCGCCCCCTGTTTCTCGCCCTCTGTTTCAGCCCCTCTGTTTCTCGCCATCTGTTTCAGCCCCTCTGTTTCGCGCCCCCTGTTTCAGCCAATCTGTTTCAGACCCTCTGTTTCTCGCCCTCTATTTCAGCCCCTCTGTTTCGCGCCCTCTGTTTCAGCCCCTCTGTTTCTCACGCTTTGTTTCTCGCCCTCTGTTTCAGCCCCTCTGTTTCTCGCCCTCAGTTTCTGCCCCTCTGTTTCTCGCCCTCCGTTTCAGCCCCTCTCTTTCTCGCCCCTGTTTCAGCCAATCTGTTTCAGCCGCTCTGTTTCTCGCCCTCTGTTTCTGCCCCTCTGTTTCTCACACTTTGTTTCTCGCCCTCTGTTTCAGCCCCTCTGTTTCTCGCCCTCTGTTTCAGCCCCTCTGTTTCAGCCCCTCTGTTTCTCGCCCTATGTTTCAGCCCCTCTGTTTCTCGCCCTCTGTTTCAGCCCCTCTGTTTCTCGCACTCTGTTTCAGCCCCGCTGTTTCTCGCCCTCTGTTTCAGCCCCGCTGTTTCTTGCCCTCTGTTTCAGCCCCTCTGTTTCTCACGCTTTGTTTCTCACCCTCTGTTTCAGTCCCTCTGTTTCTCGCCCTCTGTTTCAGCACCTTTGTTTCTCGCCCCCAGTTTCAGCCCATCTGTTTCAGCTACTCTTTTTCTCACCCACTGTTTCAGTCCCTCTGTTTCTCACCCTCTGTTTCTGCCCCTCTGTTTCAGCCCCTCTGTTTCTCGACCTCTGTTTCAGCCCCTCTGTTTCAGCCCCTCTGTTTCTCGACCTCTGTTTCAGCCCCTCTGTTTCAGCCCCGCTGTTTCAGCCCCACTGCTTCTCGCCCACTGTTTCAGCCCCTCTGTTGCTTGCCCTCTGTTTCAGCCAATCTGTTTAAGCCCCTCTGTTTCAGCCCCTCTGTTTCTCACCCAGTGTTTAAGCCCCTCTGTTTGAGCCCCTCTGTTTCAGCCCCTCTGTTTCTCACCCAGTGTTTAAGCCCCTCTGTTTGAGCCCCTCTGTTTCTCGCCCTCTGTTTCAGCCCCTCTGTTTCTCACCTCTGTTTCTCACCCTCTCTTTCAGCACCTCTGTTTCTCTCCCCCTGTATCAGCCCCTCTGTTTCACGCCCTCTGTTTCAGCCCCTCCGTTTCTCGTCCCCTGTTTCAGCCCCTCAGTTTCAGCCCCTCTGTTTCTCGCCCTCTGTTTCAGCCCCTTTGTTTCTCGCCCCCTGTTTCAGCCCCTCTGTATCTCGCCCTCTGTTTCAGCCCCTCTGTTTCAGCCCCTCTGTTTCTCGCCCTCTGTTTCAGCCCCTCTGTTTCTCGCCCTCTGTTTCAGCCCCTCTGTTTCAGCCCCTCTGTTTCTCGCCCTCTGTTTAACCCCTTCTGTTTCTCGCACTCTGTTTCTCCCGCTCTGTTTTAGCCCCTCTGTTTCTCACCCTCTGTTTCAGCCCCTCTGTTTCAGCCCCTCTGTTTCTCATCCTCTGTTTCAGCCCAGCTGTTTCTCGCCCTCTGTTTCAGCCCCTCTGTTTCTCGCCATCTGTTTCAGCCCCTCTGTTTCTCGCCCCCTGTTTCAGCCAATCTGTTTCAGACCCTCTGTTTCTCGCCCTCTGTTTCAGCCCCTCTGTTTCGCGCCCTCTGTTTCAGCCCCTCTGTTTCTCACGCTTTGTTTCTCGCCCTCTGTTTCAGCCCCTCTGTTTCTCGCCCTCAGTTTCAGCCCCTCTGTTTCTCGCCCTCCGTTTCAGCCCCTCTCTTTCTCGCCCCTGTTTCAGCCAATCTGTTTCAGCCCCTCTGTTTCTCGCCCTCTGTTTCTGCCCCTCTGTTTCTCACACTTTGTTTCTCGCCCTCTGTTTCAGCCCCTCTGTTTCTCGCCCTCTGTTTCAGCCCCTCTGTTTCTCGCACACTGTTTCAGCCCCTCTGTTTCTCGCCCTCTGTTTCAGCCCCTCTGTTTCTCGCCCTCTGTTTAACCCCTTCTGTTTCTCGCACTCTGTTTCTCCCGCTCTGTTTTAGCCCCTCTGTTTCTCACCCTCTGTTTCAGCCCCTCTGTTTCAGCCCCTCTGTTTCTCGCCCTCTGTTTCAACCCCGCTGTTTCTTGCCCTCTGTTTCAGACCCTCTGTTTCTCACGCTTTGTTTCTCGCCCTCTGTTTCAGCCCCGCTCTTTCTCGCCCTCTGTTTCAGCCCCGCTGTTTCTTGCCCTCTGTTTCAGACCCTCTGTTTCTCACGCTTTGTTTCTCACCCTCTGTTTCAGCCGCTCTGTTTCTCGCCCTCTGTTTCAGCCCCTCTGTTTCTCGCCCCCTGTTTCAGCCAATCTGTTTCAGCCCCTCTGTTTCTCGCCCTCTGTTTCAGCCCCTCTGTTTCTCACGCTTTGTTTCTCACCCTCTGTTTCTCACCCCCTTTTGCAGCCCCTCTGTTTCTCGCCCCCGTTTCTCGCCCCCCGTTTCTCGCCCCCCGTTTCTCGCACCCCATTTCTCGCCCACTGTTTCTCGCACTCTGTTTCTCGCACTCTGTTTCTCGCCCCCTGTTTCAGCCAATCTGTTTCAGCCCCTCTGTTTCTCACGCTTTGTTTCTCACCCTCTGTTTCAGCCCCTCTGATTCTCGCCCTCTGTTTCAGACCCTCTGTTTCTCTCCCTCTGTTTCAGCCCCTCTGTTTCTCGCCCTCTGTTTCAGCCCCTCTGTTTCTCGCCCCCTGTTTCAGCCAATCTGTTTCAGCCCCTCTGTTTCTCGCCCTCTGTTTCAGCCCCTCTGTTTCTCACGCTTTGTTTCTCGCCCTCTGTATCAGCCCCTCTGTTTCTCGCCCTCTGTTTCAGCCCCTCTGTTTCTCGCCCCCTGTTTCAGCCAATCTGTTTCAGCCCCTCTGTTTCTCACCCTCTGTTTCAGCCCCTCTGTTTCTCGCATCCTGTTTCAGCCAATCTGTTTCTCGCATCCTGTTTCAGCCAATCTGTTTCAGCCCCTCTGTTTCTCGCCCTCTGTTTCAGCCCTTCTGTTTCTCACGCTTTGTTTCTCGCCCTCTGTTTCAGCCCCTCTGTTTCTCGCCCTCTGTTTCAGCCCCTCTGTTTCACGCCCTCTGTTTCAGCCCCCCTGTTTCTCGCCCCCTGTTTCAGCCCCTCTGTTTCAGCCCCTCTGTTTCTCGCCCTCTGTTTCAGCCCCGCTGTTTCTCGCCCTCTGTTTCAGCCCCGCTGTTTGTCGCCCTCTGTTTCAGCGCCACTGTTTCTCGCCCTTTGTCTCAGCCCTTCTGTATCTCGCCCCCTGTTTCAGCCCCTCTGTTTCTCGCCCCCTGTTTCAGCCAATCTGTTTCAGCCCCTCTGTTTCTCGCCCTCTGTTTCAGCCCCTCTGTTTCTCACGCTTTGTTTCTCACCCTCTGTTTCAGCCCCTCTGTTTCTCGCCCTCTGTGTCAGCCCCTCTGTTTCTCGCCCTCTGTTTCAGCCCCGCTGTTTCTCGCACTCTGTTTCAGCCCCGCTGTTTCTCACCCTCTGTTTCAGCCCCGCTGTGTCTCACCCTCTGTTTCAGCCCCTCTGTTTCTCGCCCTCTGTTTCAGCCCCTCTGTTTCAGCCCCTCTGTTTCTCGCCCTCTGTCTCAGCCCCACTGTTTCTCGAAATCTGTTTCAGCCCCTCTGTTTCAGCCCCTCTGTTTCTCGCCCTCTGTTTCAGCCCAGCTGTTTCTCGCCCTCTGTTTCAGCCCCTCTGTTTCTCGCCCCCTGTTTCTGCCAATCTGTTGCAGCCCCTCTGTTTCTCGCCCTCTGTTTCAGCCCCTCTGTTTCTCACGCTTTGTTTCTCGCCCTCTGTTTCAGTTCCTCTGTTTCTCGCCCTCTGTTTCAGCCCCTCTGTTTCTCGCCCCCTGTTTCAGCCAATCTGTTTCAGACCCTTCGATTTCTCGCCCTCTGTTTCAGCCCCTCTGTTTCGCGCCCTCTGTTTCAGCCCCTCTGTTTCTCACGTTTGTTTCTCGCCCTCTGTTTCAGCCCCTCTGTTTCTCGCCCTCTGTTTCAGCCCCTCTGTTTCTCGCCCCCTGTTTCAGCCGATCTGTTTCAGCCCCTTTGTTTCTCGCCCTCTGTTTCAGCCCCTCTGTTTCTCACGCTTTGTTTCTCGCCCTCTGTTTCAGCCCCTCTGTTTCTCGCCCTCTGTTTCAGCCCCTCTGTTTCTCGCCCTCTGTTTCAGCCCCTCTGTTTCTCGCCCTCTGTTTCAGCCCCTCTGTTTCTCACCCTCTGTTTCAGCCCCGCTGTTTCTCGCCCTCTGTTTCAGCCCCGCTGTTTCTTGCACTCTGTTTCAGCCCCTCTGTTTCTCACGCTTTGTTTCTCACCCTCTGTTTCAGCCCCTCTGTTTCTCGCCCTCTGTTTCCGCCCCTTTGTTTCTCGCCCCCTATTTCAGCCAATCTGTTTCAGCCCCTCTGTTTCTCGCCCTCTGTTTCAGCCCCTCTGCTTCTCACGCTTTGTTTCTCACCCTCTGTTTCTCGCCCCCTGTTGCAGCCCCTCTGTTACTCGCCCCCGTTTCTCGCCCCCGTTTGTCGCCCCCCGTTTCTTGCCCCCTGTTTCTCGCCCCCCGTTTCTCGCCCCCTGTTTCTCGCACACTGTTTCTCGCACTCTGTTTCTCGCACTCTGTTTCTCGCACTCTGTTTCAGCCCCTCCGTTTCTCGTTCCCTGTTTCAGCCTCTCTGTTTCAGCCCCTCTGTTTCTCGCCCTCTGTTTCAGCACCTTTGTTTCTCGCCCCCTGTTTCAGCCCATCTGTTTCAGCTCCTCTTTTTCTCACCCACTGTTTCAGTCCCTCTGTTTCTCACCCTCTGTTTCAGCCCCTCTGTTTCAGCCCCTCTGATTCTCGCCCTCTGTTTCAGCCCCTCTGTTTCTCGCCCTCTGTTTCAGCCCCTCTGTTTCAGCCCCTCTGTTTCAGCCCCTCTGTTTCAGCCCCGCTGTTTCTCGCCCTCAGTTTCAGCCCCGCTGTTTCAGACCCTCTGTTTCTCGCCCTCTGTTTCAGCCCCTCTGTTTCTCGCACACTGTTTCAGCCCCTCTGTTTCTCACCCTCTGTTTCTCGCCCCCAGTTTCTCGCACTCTGTTTCTCGCACTGTTTCTCGCACTCTGTTTCTCGCACTCTGTTTCAGCCCCTCCATTTCTCCTTCCCTGTTTCAGCCCCTCTGTTTCAGCCCCTCTGTTTCTCACCCTCTGTTTCAGACCCTCTGTTTCTCGCCCTCTGTTTCAGCCCCTCTGTTTCAGCACCACTGTTTCTCGCCCTCTGTTTCAGCCCCTCCATTTCTCACCCACTGTTTCAGCCCGTCTTTTTCTCACCCACTGTTTCAGCCCCTTTGTTTCTCGCCCCCTGTTTCAGCCCATCTGTTTCAGCTCCTCTTTTTCTCACCCAATGTTTCAGTCCCTCTGTTTCTCACCCTCTGTTGCAGCCCCTCTGTTTCAGCCCCTCTGATTCTCGCCCTCTGTTTCATGCCCCTCTGTTTCTCGCCCTCTGTTTCAGCCCCTCTGTTTCAGTCCCTCTGTTTCAGCCCCGCTGTTTCAGAAACAGAGGGTGAGAAACAGAGGGGCTGAAACAGAGGGCGAGAAACAGAGGGGCTGAAACAGTGGGTGAGAAACAGAGGGGCTGAAACAGAGGGGCTGAAACATAGGGTGAGAAACAGCGGGGCAGAAACAGAGGGGCTGAAACAGAGGGCGAGAAACAGAGGGGCTGAAACAGTGGGTGAGAAAAAGACGGGCTGAAACAGTGGGTGAGAAATGGAGGGGCTGAAACAGAGGGCGAGAAACAGTGGTGCTGAAACAGAGGGGCTGAAACAGAGGGCGAGAAACAGAGGGTCTGAAACAGAGGGCGAGAAACAGAGGGGCTGAAACAGAGGGCGAGAAACCAAGGGGGTGAAACAGAGGGCGAGAAACAGAGGGGCTGAAACAGAGGGCGAGAAACAAAGCGTGAGAAACAGAGGGGCTGAAACAGAGGGCGAGAAACGAAGGGGCTGAAACAGATCGGCTGAAACATAGGGTGAGAAACAGAGGGGCTGAAACAGAGGGTGAGAAACAGAGGGGCTGAAACAGTGGGTGAGAAACAGACGGGCTGAAACAGTGGGTGAGAAATGGAGGGGCTGAAACAGAGGGCGAGAAACAGTGGTGCTGAAACAGAGGGGCTGAAACAGAGGGCGAGAAACAGAGGGTCTGAAACAGAGGGCGAGAAACAGAGGGGCTGAAACAGAGGGCGAGAAACCAAGGGGCTGAAACAGGGGGCGAGAAACAGAGGGGCTGAAACAGAGGACGAGAAACAGAGGGGCTGAAACAGAGGGCGAGACACAGCGGGGCTGAAACAGAGGGGCTGAAACAGAGGGCGAGAAACAGAGGGGCTGAAACAGAGGGGCTGAAACAGAGGGCGAGAAACAGAGGGGCTCAAACAGTGGGGCTGAAACAGAGGGCAAGAAACAGAGGGGTTCAAACAGAGGGCGAGAAACAGCGGGGCTGAAACAGAGGGGCTGAACAGAGGGCGAGAGACAGAGGGGCTGAAACAGAGGTCGAGAAACAGAGGGCGAGAAACAGTGGGCGAGAAACAGAGGTCGAGAAACAGAGGGGCTGAAGAAGAGGGGTTGAATCAGAGGGCGAGAAACAGAGGGGCTGAAACAGAGGGGCTGAAACAGTTTGGCTGAAACATTTGGTGAGAAACAGAGGGCGAGAAACAGAGAGCGAGAAACAGAGTGGCTGAAACATAAGGGCTGAAACAGAGTGCAAGAAACAGAGGGCGAGAAACAGAGGGGATGAAACAGAGGGGTTGAATCAGAGGGGCTGAAACATAGGGCGAGAACCAGAGGGCGAGAAACAGAAGAGCTGAAACAGAGGGGCTGAATCAGAGGGCGAGAAACAGAGGGGCTGAAACAGGGGGCGAGAAACGCAGGGGCTGAAACAGAGGGCGAGAAACAGAGGGGTTGAAACAGAGGGTGAGAAACAGAGTGTGAGAAAAAGAGGGGCTGAAACAGAGGGCGAGAAACAGAGGGGCTAAAACAGAGGGGCTGAAACAGAGGGACTGAAACATGGGGCGAGAAACGGAGGGGCTGAAACAGGGGGCGAGAAACAGAGGGCTTGAAACAGAGGGTGAGAAACAGAGGGCGAGAAACAGAGGGGATGAAACAGAGGGGCTGAATCAGAGGGCGAGAAACAGAGGGGCAGAAACAGGAGGCGAGAAACGGAGGGGCTGAAACAGAGGGCGAGAAACAGAGTGGTTGAAACAGAGGGTGAGAAACAGAGTGCGAGAAAAAGAGGGGCTGAAACAGAGGGCGAGAAACAGAGGGGCTGAAATAGAGGGGCTGAAACAGAGGGGTTGAAACAGAGGGACTGAAACATGGGGCGAGAAACAGAGGGGCTGAAACAGAGGGTGAGAAACAGAGGGGCTGGAACAGAGAGGCTAAAACAGAGGGTGAGAAACAGAGGGGCTGAAACAGGGGGCGAGAAACAGAGGGGCTGAAACAGAGGGCGAGAAACAGAGGGGCTGAAACAGAGGGGCTGAAACAGAGGGCGAGACACAGCGGGGCTGAAACACAGGGGCTGAAACAGAGGGCGAGAAACAGAGAGGCTGCAACAGAGGGGCCGAAACAGAGGGCGAGAAACAGAGGGGCTGAAACAGAGGGGCTGAAACAGTTTGGCTGAAACATTTTGTGAGAAACAGAGGGCGAGAAACAGAGAGCGAGAAACAGAGTGGCTGAAACATAGGGGCTGAAACAGAGTGCAAGAAACAGAGGGCGAGAAACAGAGGGGATGAATCAGAGGGGCTGAATCAGAGGGACTGAAACATAGGGCGAGAACCAGAGGGCGAGAAACAGAAGAGCTGAAACAGAGGGGTTGAATCAGAGGTCGAGAAACAGAGGGGCTGAAACAGGGGGCGAGAAACAGAGGGGCTGAAACAGAGGGGCTGAAACAGAGGGGCTGAAACAGAGGGACTGAAACATGGGGCGAGAAACAGACGGGCTGAATCAGAGGGTGAGAAACAGAGGGCGAGAAACAGAGGGGCTGAAACAGGGGCCGAGAAACGGAGGGGCTGAAACAGGGGGCGAGAAACAGAGGGCTTGAAACAGAGGGTGAGAAACAGAGGGCGAGAAACAGAGGTGATGAAACAGAGGGGCTGAATCAGAGGGGCTGAATCAGAGGGCGAGAAACAGAGGGGCTGAAACAGGAGGCGAGAAACGGAGGGGCTGAAACAGAGGGCGAGAAACAGAGGGGTTGAAACAGAGGGTGAGAAACAGAGTGCGAGAAAAAGAGGGGCTGAAACATGGGGCGAGAAACAGAGGGGCTGAAACAGAGGGTCTGAAACAGAGAGGCTGAAACAGAGGGTGAGAAACAGAGGGGCTGAAACAGAGAGGCTAAAACAGAGGGTGAGAAACAGAGGGGCTGAAACAGGGGGCGAGAAACAGAGGGGCTGAAACAGAGGGCGAGAAACAGAGGGGCTGAAACAGAGGGGCTGAAACAGAGGGCGAGACACAGAGGGGCTGAAACAGAGGGGCTGAAACAGAGGGCGAGAAACAGAGAGCTGAAACAGAGGGGCTGAAACAGAGGGCGAGAAACAGAGGGGCTGAAACAGAGGGGCTGAAACAGAGGGCGAGAAACAGAGTGGCTGAAACTGAGGGGCTGAAACAGAGGGCGAGAAACAGAGAGCTGAAACAGAGGGGCTGAAACAGAGGGCGAGAAACAGAGGGGCTGAAACAGAGGGGCTGAAACAGAGGGCGAGAAACAGAGTGGCTGAAACTGAGGGGCTGAAACAGAGGGCGAGAAACAGAGGGGCTGAAACAGAGGGCGAGAAACAGCGGGACTGAAACAGAGGGGCTGATTCAGAGGGCGAGAAACAGAGTGGCTGAAAAAGAGGGGCTGAAACAGTTTGGCTGAAACATTTTGTGAGAAACAGAGGGCGAGAAACAGAGGGGCGAGAAACAGAGGGGCTGAAACAGAGGGCGAGAAAAAGAGGGGTTGAAACAGAGGGTGAGAAACAGACGGGCTGAAACAGTGGGTGAGAAATGGAGGGGCTGAAACAGAGGGCGAGAAACAGTGGTGCTGAAACAGAGGGGCTGAAACAGAGGGCGAGAAACAGAGGGTCTGAAACAGAGGGCGAGAAACAGAGGGGCTGAAACAGAGGGCGAGAAACCAAGGGGCTGAAACAGGGGGCGAGAAACAGAGGGGCTGAAACAGAGGACGAGAAACAGAGGGGCTGAAACAGAGGGCGAGACACAGCGGGGCTGAAACAGAGGGGCTGAAACAGAGGGCGAGAAACAGAGGGGCTGAAACAGAGGGGCTGAAACAGAGGGCGAGAAACAGAGGGGCTCAAACAGTGGGGCTGAAACAGAGGGCAAGAAACAGAGGGGTTCAAACAGAGGGCGAGAAACAGCGGGGCTGAAACAGAGGGGCTGAACAGAGGGCGAGAGACAGAGGGGCTGAAACAGAGGTCGAGAAACAGAGGGCGAGAAACAGTGGGCGAGAAACAGAGGTCGAGAAACAGAGGGGCTGAAGAAGAGGGGTTGAATCAGAGGGCGAGAAACAGAGGGGCTGAAACAGAGGGGCTGAAACAGTTTGGCTGAAACATTTGGTGAGAAACAGAGGGCGAGAAACAGAGAGCGAGAAACAGAGTGGCTGAAACATAAGGGCTGAAACAGAGTGCAAGAAACAGAGGGCGAGAAACAGAGGGGATGAAACAGAGGGGTTGAATCAGAGGGGCTGAAACATAGGGCGAGAACCAGAGGGCGAGAAACAGAAGAGCTGAAACAGAGGGGCTGAATCAGAGGGCGAGAAACAGAGGGGCTGAAACAGGGGGCGAGAAACGCAGGGGCTGAAACAGAGGGCGAGAAACAGAGGGGTTGAAACAGAGGGTGAGAAACAGAGTGTGAGAAAAAGAGGGGCTGAAACAGAGGGCGAGAAACAGAGGGGCTAAAACAGAGGGGCTGAAACAGAGGGGCTGAAACAGAGGGCGAGAAACAGAGAGCTGAAACAGAGGGGCTGAAACAGAGGGCGAGAAACAGAGGGGCTGAAACAGAGGGGCTGAAACAGAGGGCGAGAAACAGAGTGGCTGAAACTGAGGGGCTGAAACAGAGGGCGAGAAACAGAGGGGCTGAAACAGAGGGCGAGAAACAGCGGGACTGAAACAGAGGGGCTGATTCAGAGGGCGAGAAACAGAGTGGCTGAAAAAGAGGGGCTGAAACAGTTTGGCTGAAACATTTTGTGAGAAACAGAGGGCGAGAAACAGAGGGGCTGAAACAGGGGGCGAGAAACAGAGGGGCTGAAACAGAGGGCGAGAAAAAGAGGGGTTGAAACAGAGGGTGAGAAACAGAGGGCGAGAAACAGAGGGGATGAAACAGAGGGGCTGAATCAGAGGGGCTGAATCAGAGGGCGAGAAACCGAGGGGCTGAAACAGGAGGCGAGAAATGGAGGGGCTGAAACAGAGGGCGAGAAACAGAGGGGTTGAAACAGAGGATGAGAAACAGAGTGCGAGAAAAAGAGGGGCTGAAACAGAGGGCGAGAAACAGAGGGTCTGAAACAGAGGGGCTGAAACAGAGGGCGAGAAACAGCGGGGCTGAAACAGAGGGTGAGAAACAGAGTGCGAGAAAAAGAGGGGCTGAAACAGAGGGCGAGAAACAGAGGGGCTGAAACAGAGGGGCTGAAACAGAGGGCGAGAAACAGAGGGGCTGAAACAGAGGGGCTGAAACAGAGGGCGAGAAACAGCGGGGCTGAAACAAAGGGCGAGAAACAGAGGGGCTGAAACAGAGGGCGAGAAACAAAGCGTGAGAAACAGAGGGGCTGAAACAGAGGGCGAGAAACGAAGGGGCTGAAACAGATCGGCTGAAACATAGGGTGAGAAACAGAGGGGCTGAAACAGAGGGTGAGAAACAGAGGGGCTGAAACAGTGGGTGAGAAACAGACGGGCTGAAACAGTGGGTGAGAAATGGAGGGGCTGAAACAGAGGGCGAGAAACAGTGGTGCTGAAACAGAGGGGCTGAAACAGAGGGCGAGAAACAGAGGGTCTGAAACAGAGGGCGAGAAACAGAGGGGCTGAAACAGAGGGCGAGAAACCAAGGGGCTGAAACAGGGGGCGAGAAACAGAGGGGCTGAAACAGAGGACGAGAAACAGAGGGGCTGAAACAGAGGGCGAGACACAGCGGGGCTGAAACAGAGGGGCTGAAACAGAGGGCGAGAAACAGAGGGGCTGAAACAGAGGGGCTGAAACAGAGGGCGAGAAACAGAGGGGCTCAAACAGAGGGGCTGAAACAGAGGGCAAGAAACAGAGGGGTTCAAACAGAGGGCGAGAAACAGCGGGGCTGAAACAGAGGGGCTGAACAGAGGGCGAGAGACAGAGGGGCTGAAACAGAGGTCGAGAAACAGAGGGCGAGAAACAGTGGGCGAGAAACAGAGGTCGAGAAACAGAGGGGCTGAAGAAGAGGGGTTGAATCAGAGGGCGAGAAACAGGGGCTGAAACAGAGGGGCTGAAACAGTTTGGCTGAAACATTTGGTGAGAAACAGAGGGTGAGAAACAGAGAGCGAGAAACAGAGTGGCTGAAACATAAGGGCTGAAACAGAGTGCAAGAAACAGAGGGCGAGAAACAGAGGGGATGAAACAGAGGGGTTGAATCAGAGGGGCTGAAACATAGGGCGAGAACCAGAGGGCGAGAAACAGAAGAGCTGAAACAGAGGGGCTGAATCAGAGGGCGAGAAACAGAGGGGCTGAAACAGGGGGCGAGAAACGCAGGGGCTGAAACAGAGGGCGAGAAACAGAGGGGTTGAAACAGAGGGCGAGAAACAGAGGGGCTAAAACAGAGGGGCTGAAACAGAGGGACTGAAACATGGGGCGAGAAACGGAGGGGCTAAACAGAGGGGCTGAAACAGAGGGACTGAAACATGGGGCGAGAAACGGAGGGGCTGAAACAGGGGGCGAGAAACAGAGGGCTTGAAACAGAGGGTGAGAAACAGAGGGCGAGAAACAGAGGGGATGAAACAGAGGGGCTGAATCAGACGGCGAGAAACAGAGGGGCAGAAACAGGAGGCGAGAAACGGAGGGGCTGAAACAGAGGGCGAGAAACAGAGTGGTTGAAACAGAGGGTGAGAAACAGAGTGCGAGAAAAAGAGGGGCTGAAACAGAGGGCGAGAAACAGAGGGGCTGAAATAGAGGGGCTGAAACAGAGGGGTTGAAACAGAGGGACTGAAACATGGGGCGAGAAACAGAGGGGCTGAAACAGAGGGTGAGAAACAGAGGGGCTGGAACAGAGAGGCTAAAACAGAGGGTGAGAAACAGAGGGGCTGAAACAGGGGGCGAGAAACAGAGGGGCTGAAACAGAGGGCGAGAAACAGAGGGGCTGAAACAGAGGGGCTGAAACAGAGGGCGAGACACAGCGGGGCTGAAACACAGGGGCTGAAACAGAGGGCGAGAAACAGAGAGGCTGCAACAGAGGGGCCGAAACAGAGGGCGAGAAACAGAGGGGCTGAAACAGAGGGGCTGAAACAGTTTGGCTGAAACATTTTGTGAGAAACAGAGGGCGAGAAACAGAGAGCGAGAAACAGAGTGGCTGAAACATAGGGTCTGAAACAGAGTGCAAGAAACAGAGGGCGAGAAACAGAGGGGATGAATCAGAGGGGCTGAATCAGAGGGACTGAAACATAGGGCGAGAACCAGAGGGCGAGAAACAGAAGAGCTGAAACAGAGGGGTTGAATCAGAGGTCGAGAAACAGAGGGGCTGACACAGGGGGCGAGAAACGGAGGGGCTGAAACAGAGGGCGAGAAACAGAGGGGTTGAAACAGAGGGTGAAAAAAAAGAGTGTGAGAAAAAGAGGGGCTGAAACAGAGGGCGAGAAACAGAGGGGCTGAAACAGAGGGGCTGAAACAGAGGGGCTGAAACAGAGGGACTGAAACATGGGGCGAGAAACAGACGGGCTGAATCAGAGGGTGAGAAACAGAGGGCGAGAAACAGAGGGGCTGAAACAGGGGCCGAGAAACGGAGGGGCTGAAACAGGGGGCGAGAAACAGAGGGCTTGAAACAGAGGGTGAGAAACAGAGGGCGAGAAACAGAGGTGATGAAACAGAGGGGCTGAATCAGAGGGGCTGAATCAGAGGGCGAGAAACAGAGGGGCTGAAACAGGAGGCGAGAAACGGAGGGGCTGAAACAGAGGGCGAGAAACAGAGGGGTTGAAACAGAGGGTGAGAAACAGAGTGCGAGAAAAAGAGGGGCTGAAACAGAGGGCGAGAAACAGAGGGGCTGAAACAGAGGGTCTGAAACAGAGAGGCTGAAACAGAGGGTGAGAAACAGAGGGGCTGAAACAGAGAGGCTAAAACAGAGGGTGAGAAACAGAGGGGCTGAAACAGGGGGCGAGAAACAGAGGGGCTGAAACAGAGGGCGAGAAACAGAGGGGCTGAAACAGAGGGGCTGAAACAGAGGGCGAGACACAGAGGGGCTGAAACAGAGGGGCTGAAACAGAGGGCGAGAAACAGAGAGGCTGAAACAGAGGGGCTGAAACAGAGGGCGAGAAACAGAGGGGCTGAAACAGAGGGGCTGAAACAGAGGGCGAGAAACAGAGTGGCTGAAACTGAGGGGCTGAAACAGAGGGCGAGAAACAGAGGGGCTGAAACAGAGGGCGAGAAACAGCGGGACTGAAACAGAGGGGCTGATTCAGAGGGCGAGAAACAGAGTGGCTGAAAAAGAGGGGCTGAAACAGTTTGGCTGAAACATTTTGTGAGAAACAGAGGGCGAGAAACAGAGGGGCTGAAACAGGGGGCGAGAAACAGAGGGGCTGAAACAGAGGGCGAGAAAAAGAGGGGTTGAAACAGAGGGTGAGAAACAGAGGGCGAGAAACAGAGGGGATGAAACAGAGGGGCTGAATCAGAGGGGCTGAATCAGAGGGCGAGAAACCGAGGGGCTGAAACAGGAGGCGAGAAACGGAGGGGCTGAAACAGAGGGCGAGAAACAGAGGGGTTGAAACAGAGGATGAGAAACAGAGTGCGAGAAAAAGAGGGGCTGAAACAGAGGGCGAGAAACAGAGGGACTGAAACAGAGGGGCTGAAACAGAGGGCGAGAAACAGCGGGGCTGAAACAGAGGGTGAGAAACAGAGTGCGAGAAAAAGAGGGGCTGAAACAGAGGGCGAGAAACAGAGGGGCTGAAACAGAGGGGCTGAAACAGAGGGGCTGAAACAGAGGGGCTGAAACAGAGGGCGAGAAACAGCGGGGCTGAAACAAAGGGCGAGAAACAGAGGGCGAGAAACAGAGGGGCTGAAACAGGGGGCGAGAAACAGAGGGGCTGAAACAGAGGGCGAGAAAAAGAGGGGTTGAAACAGAGGGTGAGAAACAGAGGGCGAGATACAGAGGGGATGAAACAGAGGGGCTGAATCAGAGGGGCTGAATCAGAGGGCGAGAAACCGAGGGGCTGAAACAGGAGGCGAGAAACGGAGGGGCTGAAACAGAGGGCGAGAAACAGAGGGGTTGAAACAGAGGATGAGAAACAGAGTGCGAGAAAAAGAGGGGCTGAAACAGAGGGCGAGAAACAGAGGGTCTGAAACAGAGGGTCTGAAACAGAGGGGCTGAAACAGAGGGCGAGAAACAGAGGGGCTGAAACAGAGAGGCTAAAACAGAGGGTGAGAAACAGAGTGCGAGAAACAGAGGGGCTGAAACAGAGGGCGAGAAACAGAGGGGCTGAAACAGAGGGGCTGAAACAGAGGGCGAGAAACAGAGGGGTGAAACAGAGGGCGAGAATCAGAGGGGCTGAAACAGTGGGTGAGAAACAGAGGGGCTGAAACAGAGGGGCTGAAACAGTGGGTGAGAAACAGACAGGCTGAAACAGTGGGTGAGAAGCAGAGGGGCTGAATCAGAGGGCGAGAAACAGAGGGGCTGAAACAGAGGGGCTGAAACAGAGGGGCTGAAACAGAGGGCGAGAAACAGAGGGGCTGAATCAGAGGGGCTGAAACAGAGGGCGAGAAACAGAGGGGCTGAAACAGAGGGGCTGAAACAGAGGGGCTGAAACAGAGGGACTGAAACATGGGGCGAGAAACAGACGGGCTGAATCAGAGGGTGAGAAACAGAGGGGCTGAAACAGAGGGCGAGAAACAGAGGGCTTGAAACAGAGGGTGAGAAACAGAGGGCGAGAAACAGAGGTGATGAAACAGAGGGGCTGAATCAGAGGGGCTGAATCAGAGGGCGAGAAACAGAGGGGCTGAAACAGGAGGCGAGAAACGGAGGGGCTGAAACAGAGGGCGAGAAACAGAGGGGTTGAAACAGAGGGTGAGAAACAGAGTGCGAGAAAAAGAGGGGCTGAAACAGAGGGCGAGAAACAGAGGGGCTGAAACAGAGGGTCTGAAACAGAGGGGCTGAAACAGAGGGACTGAAACATGGGGCGAGAAACAGAGGGGCTGAAACAGAGGGTGAGAAACAGAGGGGCTGAAACAGAGAGGCTAAAACAGAGGGTTAGAAACAGAGGGGCTGAAACAGGGGGCGAGAAACAGAGGGGCTGAAACAGAGGGCGAGAAACAGAGGGGCAGAAACAGAGGGGCTGAAACAGAGGGCGAGACACAGAGGGGCTGAAACTGAGGGGCTGAAACAGAGGGCGAGAAACAGAGAGGCTGAAACAGAGGGGCTGAAACAGAGGGCGAGAAACAGAGGGGCTGAAACAGAGGGGCTGAAACAGAGGGCGAGAAACAGAGTGGCTGAAACTGAGGGGCTGAAACAGAGGGCGAGAAACAGAGGGGCTGAAACAGAGGGCGAGAAACAGTGGGACTGAAACAGAGGGGCTGAAACAGAGGGCGAGAAACAGAGGGGGAGAAACAGAGGGCGAGAAACAGAGAGGCTGAAACAGAGGGGCTGATTCAGAGGGCGAGAAACAGAGGGGCTGAAACAGAGGGGCTGAAACAGTTTGGCTGAAACATTTTGTGAGAAACAGAGGGCGAGAAACAGAGGGGCTGAAACAGGGGGCGAGAAACAGAGGGGCTGAAACAGAGCGCGAGAAAAAGAGGGGTTGAAACAGAGGGTGAGAAACAGAGGGCGAGAAAAAGAGGGGTTGAAACAGAGGGTGAGAAACAGAGGGCGAGAAACAGAGGGGATGAAACAGAGGGGCTGAAACAGAGGGGCTGAAACAGTTTGGCTGAAACATTTTGTGAGAAACAGAGGGCGAGAAACCGAGGGGCTGAAACAGGAGGCGAGAAACGGCGGGGCTGAAACAGAGGGCGAGAAACAGAGGGGTTGAAACAGAGGATGAGAAATAGAGTGCGAGAAAAAGAGGGGCTGAAACAGAGGGCGAGAAACATAGGGTCTGAAACAGAGGGGCTGAAACAGAGGGCGAGAAACAGAGGGGCTGAAACAGAGGGTGAGAAACAGAGTGCGAGAAAAAGAGGGGCTGAAACAGAGGGCGAGAAACAGAGGGGCTGAAACAGAGGGGCTGAAACAGAGGGCGAGAAACAGAGGGGCTGTAACAGAGGGGCTGAAACAGAGGGCGAGAAACAGCGGGGCTGAAACAAAGGGCGAGAAACAGAGGGCGAGAGACAGAGGGGCTGAAACAGGGGGCGAGAAACAGAGGGGCTGAAACAGAGGGTGAGAAACAGAGGGCGAGAAAAAGAGGGGTTGAAACAGAGGGTGAGAAACAGAGGGCGAGAAACAGAGGGGATGAAACAGGGGGCGAGAAACAGAGGGGCTGAAACAGAGCGCGAGAAAAAGAGGGGTTGAAACAGAGGGTGAGAAACAGAGGGCGAGAAAAAGAGGGGTTGAAACAGAGGGTGAGAAACAGAGGGCGAGAAACAGAGCGGATGAAACAGAGGGGCTGAAACAGAGGGGCTGAAACAGTTTGGCTGAAACATTTTGTGAGAAACAGAGGGCGAGAAACCGAGGGGCTGAAACAGGAGGCGAGAAACGGCGGGGCTGAAACAGAGGGCGAGAAACAGAGGGGTTGAAACAGAGGATGAGAAATAGAGTGCGAGAAAAAGAGGGGCTGAAACAGAGGGCGAGAAACATAGGGTCTGAAACAGAGGGGCTGAAACAGAGGGCGAGAAACAGAGGGGCTGAAACAGAGGGTGAGAAACAGAGTGCGAGAAAAAGAGGGGCTGAAACAGAGGGCGAGAAACAGAGGGGCTGAAACAGAGGGGCTGAAACAGAGGGCGAGAAACAGAGGGGCTGTAACAGAGGGGCTGAAACAGAGGGCGAGAAACAGCGGGGCTGAAACAAAGGGCGAGAAACAGAGGGCGAGAGACAGAGGGGCTGAAACAGGGGGCGAGAAACAGAGGGGCTGAAACAGAGGGCGAGAAAAAGAGGGGTTGAAACAGAGGGTGAGAAACAGAGGGCGAGAAACAGAGGGGATGAAACAGAGGGGCTGAATCAGAGGGGCTGAATCAGAGGGCGAGAAACCGAGGGGCTGAAACAGGAGGCGAGAAACGGAGGGGCTGAAACAGAGGGGCTGAAACAGAGGGCGAGAAACACAGGGGTGAAACAGAGGGCGAGAATCAGAGGGGCTGAAACAGTGGGTGAGAAACAGAGGGGCTGAAACAGAGGGGCTGAAACAGTGGGTGAGAAACAGACAGGCTGAAACAGTGGGTGAGAAGCAGAGGGGCTGAATCAGAGGGCGAGAAACAGAGGGGCTGAAACAGAGGGGCTGAAACAGAGGGGCTGAAACAGAGGGCGAGAAACAGAGGGGCTGAATCAGAGGGGCTGAAACAGAGGGCGAGAAACAGAGGGGCTGAAACAGAGGGGCTGAAACAGAGGGGCTGAAACAGAGGGACTGAAACATGGGGCGAGAAACAGACGGGCTGAATCAGAGGGTGAGAAACAGAGGGGCTGAAACAGAGGGCGAGAAACAGAGGGGCTGAAACAGGGGGCGAGAAACGGAGGGGCTGAAACAGGGGGCGAGAAACAGAGGGCTTGAAACAGAGGGTGAGAAACAGAGGGCGAGAAACAGAGGTGATGAAACAGAGGGGCTGAATCAGAGGGGCTGAATCAGAGGGTGATAAACAGAGGGGCTGAAACAGACGGCGAGAAACACAGGGGCTGAAACAGAGGGCGAGAAACAGAGGGGTTGAAACAGAGGGTGAGAAACAGAGTGCGAGAAAAAGAGGGGCTGAAACAGAGGGCAAGAAACAGAGGGGCTGAAACAGAGGGTCTGAAACAGAGGGGCTGAAACAGAGGGACTGAAACATGGGGCGAGAAACAGAGGGGCTGAAACAGAGGGTGAGAAACAGAAGGGCTGAAACAGAGAGGCTAAAACAGAGGGTGAGAAACAGAGGGGCTGAAACAGGGGGCGAGAAACAGAGGGGCTGAAACAGAGGGCGAGAAACAGAGGGGCTGAAACAGAGGGGCTGAAACAGAGGGCGAGACACAGAGGGGCTGAAACTGAGGGGCTGAAACAGAGGGCGAGAAACAGAGAGGCTGAAACAGAGGGGCTGAAACAGAGGGCGAGAAACAGAGGGGCTGAAACAGAGGGGCTGAAACAGAGGGCGAGAAACAGAGTGGCTGAAACTGAGGGGCTGAAACAGAGGGCGAGAAACAGAGGGGCTGAAACAGAGGGCGAGAAACAGCGGGACTGAAACAGAGGGGCTGAAACAGAGGGCGAGAAACAGAGGGGGAGAAACAGAGGGCGAGAAACAGAGAGGCTGAAACAGAGGGGCTGATTCAGAGGGCGAGAAACAGAGGGGCTGAAACAGAGGGGCTGAAACAGTTTGGCTGAAACATTTTGTGAGAAACAGAGGGCGAGAAACAGAGGGGCTGAAAAAGGGGGCGAGAAACAGAGGGGCTGAAACAGAGGGCGAGAAAAAGAGGGGTTGAAACAGAGGGTGAGAAACAGAGGGCGAGAAACAGAGGGGATGAAACAGAGGGGCTGAAACAGAGGGGCTGAAACAGTTTGGCTGAAACATTTTGTGAGAAACAGAGGGCGAGAAACCGAGGGGCTGAAACAGGAGGCGAGAAATGGAGGGGCTGAAACAGAGGGCGAGAAACAGAGGGGTTGAAACAGAGGATGAGAAACAGAGGGTCTGAAACAGAGGGGCTGAAACAGAGGGCGAGAAACAGCGGGGCTGAAACAGAGGGTGAGAAACAGAGTGCGAGAAAAAGAGGGGCTGAAACAGAGGGCGAGAAACAGAGGGGCTGAAACAGAGGGGCTGAAACAGAGGGGCTGAAACAGAGGGGCTGAAACAGAGGGGCTGAAACAGAGGGCGAGAAACAGAGGGGCTGAAACAAAGGGCGAGAAACAGAGGGCGAGAAACAGAGGGGCTGAAACAGGGGGCGAGAAACAGAGGGGCTGAAACAGAGGGCGAGAAAAAGAGGGGTTGAAACAGAGGGTGAGAAACAGAGGGCGAGAAACAGAGGGGATGAAACAGAGGGGCTGAATCAGAGGGGCTGAATCAGAGGGCGAGAAACCGAGGGGCTGAAACAGGAGGCGAGAAACGGAGGGGCTGAAACAGAGGGCGAGAAACAGAGGGGTTGAAACAGAGGATGAGAAACAGAGTGCGAGAAAAAGAGGGGCTGAAACAGAGGGCGAGAAACAGAGGGTCTGAAACAGAGGGGCTGTAACAGAGGGGCTGAAACAGAGGGACTGAAACATGGGGCGAGAAACAGAGGGTCTGAAACAGAGAGGCTAAAACAGAGGGTGAGAAACGGAGTGCGAGAAACAGAGGGGCTGAAACAGAGGGCGAGAAACAGAGGGGCTGAAACAGAGGGGCTGAAACAGAGGGCAAGAAACAGATTGGCTGAAACTGAGGGGCTGAAACAGAGGGGCTGAAACAGAGGGCGAGAAACAGCGGGACTGAAACAGAGGGGCTGAAACAGAGGGCGAGAAACAGAGGGGGAGAAACAGAGGGCGAGAAACAGAGAGGCTGAAACAGAGGGGCTGATTCAGAGGGCGAGAAACAGAGGGGCTGAAACAGAGGGGCTGAAACAGTTTGGCTGAAACATTTTGTGAGAAACAGAGGGCGAGAAACAGAGGGGCTGAAACAGGGGGCGAGAAACAGAGGGGCTGAAACAGAGGGCGAGAAAAAGAGGGGTTGAAACAGAGGGTGAGAAACAGAGGGCGAGAAACAGAGGGGATGAAACAGAGGGGCTGAATCAGAGGGGCTGAATCAGAGGGCGAGAAACCGAGGGGCTGAAACAGGAGGCGAGAAACGGAGGGGCTGAAACAGAGGGCGAGAAACAGAGGGTCTGAAACAGAGGGGCTGAAACAGAGGGCGAGAAACAGCGGGGCTGAAACAGAGGGTGAGAAACAGAGTGCGAGAAAAAGAGGGGCTGAAACAGAGGGCGAGAAACAGAGGGGCTGAAACAGAGGGGCTGAAACAGAGGGCGAGAAACAGAGGGGCTGAAACAGAGGGGCTGAAACAGAGGGCGAGAAACAGCGGGGCTGAAACAAAGGGCGAGAAACAGAGGGCGAGAAACAGAGGGGCTGAAACAGGGGGCGAGAAACAGAGGGGCTGAAACAGAGGGCGAGAAAAAGAGGGGTTGAAACAGAGGGTGAGAAACAGAGGGCGAGAAACAGAGGGGATGAAACAGAGGGGCTGAATCAGAGGGGCTGAATCAGAGGGCGAGAAACCGAGGGGCTGAAACAGGAGGCGAGAAACGGTGGGGCTGAAACAGAGGGCGAGAAACAGAGGGGTTGAAACAGAGGATGAGAAACAGAGTGCGAGAAAAAGAGGGGCTGAAACAGAGGGCGAGAAACAGAGGGTCTGAAACAGAGGGGCTGAAACAGAGGGGCTGAAACAGAGGGACTGAAACATGGGGCGAGAAACAGAGGGTCTGAAACAGAGAGGCTAAAACAGAGGGTGAGAAACGGAGTGCGAGAAACAGAGGGGCTGAAACAGAGGGCGAGAAACAGAGGGGCTGAAACAGAGGGGCTGAAACAGAGGGCGAGAAACAGAGGTGTGAAACAGAGGGCGAGAATCAGAGGGGCTGAAACAGTGGGTGAGAAACAGAGGGGCTGAAACAGAGGGCGAGAAACAGTGGGTGAGAAACAGACGGGCTGAAACAGTGGGTGAGAAGCAGAGGGGCTGAATCAGAGGGCGAGAAACAGAGGGGCTGAAACAGGGGGCGAGAAATGGAGGGGGTGAATCAGAGGGTGAGAAACAGAGGGGCTGAAACAGAGTGTCTAAAGAAGTGGGCGAGAAACAGAGGGGCTGAAACAGAGGGGCTGAAACAGAGGCTGAGAAACAGAGGGGCTGCAACAGGGGGTGAGAAATGGAGGGGCTGAAACAGAGGGCGGGAAACAGAGGGGCTGAAACAGAGGGCGAGAAACAGAGGGGCTGAAACAGAGGGGCTGAAACAGAGTGCGAGAAACAGAGGGGCTGAAACGGAGGGCGAGAAACAGCGGGGCTGAAACAGGGTGCGAGAAATTGTGGGTCTGAAACAGAGGGCGAGAAACAGTAGGGCTGAAACAGAGGAGCTGAAACAGAGGGGCTGAAACAGGGGGCGAGAAACAGAGGGTCTGAAACAGAGGGCGAGAAACAGAGGGGCTGAAACAGAGGGCGAGAAACAGAGGGGCTGCAACAGGGGGCGAGAAATGGAGGGGCTGAAACATAGGGTGAGAAACAGCGGGGCAGAAACAGAGGGGCTGAAACAGAGGGCGAGAGACAGAGGGGCTGAAACAGAGGGTGAGAAACAGAGGGGCTGAAACAGTGGGTGAGAAACAGACGGGCTGAAACAGTGGGTGGGAAGCAGAGGGGCTGAATCAGAGGGTGAGAAACAGAGGGGCTGAAACAGGGGGCGAGAAATGGAGGGGCTGAAACAGAGGGCGAGAAACAGTGGGGCTGAACCAGAGGAGCTGAAACAGAGGGGCAGAAACAGGGGGCGAGAAACAGAGGGTCTGAAACAGAGGGCGAGAAACAGAGGGGCTGAAACAGAGGGCGAGAAACAGAGGGGCTGAAACAGAGGTCGAGAAACACAGGGGCTGAAACAGAGGGCAAGACACAGCGGGGCTGAAACAGAGGGGGTGAATCAGAGGGTGAGAAACAGAGGGGCTGAAACAGAGGGTCTAAAGAAGTGGGCGAGAAACAGAGGGGCTGAAACAGAGGGGCTGAAACAGAGGGTGAGAAACAGAGGGTCTGAAACAGAGGGCGAGAAACAGAGGGGCTGAAACAGAGGGCGAGAAACAGAGGGGCTTAAACAGGGGGCGAGAAACAGAGGGGCTGAAACAGAGGGCGAGAAACAGAGGGGCTGAAACAGAGGGTGAGAAACAGAGGGGCTGAAACAGTGGGTGAGAAACAGACGGGCAGAAACAGTGGGTGGGAAGCAGAGGGGCTGAACCAGAGGAGCTGAAACAGAGGGGCTGAAACAGGGGGCGAGAAACAGAGGGTCTGAAACAGAGGGCGAGAAACAGAGGGGCTGAAACAGAGGGCGAGAAACAAAGGGGCTGAAACAGAGGGCGAGACACAGCGGGGCTGAAACAGAGGGGCTGAATCAGAGGGTGAGAAACAGAGGGGCTGAAACAGAGGGTCTGAAGAAGAGGGCGAGAAACAGAGGGGCTGAAACAGGGGGCGAGAAACAGAGGGGCTGAAACAGAGGGCGAGAAACAGAGGGGCCGAAACAGAGGGTGAGAAACAGAGGGGCTGAAACAGAGGGCGAGAAACAGTGGGGCTGAACCAGAGGAGCTGAAACAGAGGGGTGAAACAGGGGGCGAGAACCAGAGGGTCTGAAACAGAGGGCGAGAAACAGAGGGGCTGAAACAGAGGGCGAGAAACAGAGGGGCTGAAACAGAGGGCGAGAAACACAGGGGCTGAAACAGAGGGCGAGACACAGCGGGGCTGAAACAGAGGGGCTGAATCAGAGGGTGAGAAACAGAGGGGCTGAAACAGAGGGTCTGAAGAAGAGGGCGAGAAACAGAGGGGCTGAAACAGAGGGGCTGAAACAGAGGGTGAGAAACACAGGGGCTGCAACAGGGGGTGAGAAATGGAGGGGCTGAAACAGAGGGCGGGAACCAGAGGGGCTGAAACAGAGGGGCTGAAACAGAGGGCGAGAAACAGAGGGGCTGAAACAGAGGGGCTGAAACAGAGGGCGAGAAACAGAGGGGCTGAAACAGAGGGCGAGAAACAGCGGGGCTGAAACAGGGTGCGAGAAATGGAGGGTCTGAAACAGAGGGCGAGAAACAGTAGGGCTGAAACAGAGGAGCTGAAACAGAGGGGCTGAAACAGGGGGCGAGAAACAGAGGGTCTGAAACAGAGGGCGAGAAACAGAGGGGCTGAAACAGAGGGCGAGAAACAGAGGGGCTGAAACAGAGGGCGAGAAACAGAGGGGATGAAACAGAGGGTCTGAAACAGAGGGCGAGAAACAGAGGGGCTGAAACAGAGGGGCTGAAACAGAGGGTGAGAAACAGAGGGGCTGCAACAGGGGGCGAGAAATGGAGGGGCTGAAACAGAGGGCGGGAAACAGAGGGGCTGAAACAGAGGGCGAGAAACAGAGGGGCTGAAACAGGGGGCGAGAAATGGAGGGGCTGAAACAGAGGGCGAGAAACAGAGGGGATGAAACAGAGGGTGAGAAACAGAGGGGCTGAAACAGAGGGTCTGAAACAGAGGGCGAGAAACAGAGGGGCTGAAACAGAGGGGCTGAAACAGAGGGTGAGAAACAGAGGGGCTGCAACAGGGGGCGAGAAATGGAGGGGCTGAAACAGAGGGCGGGAAACAGAGGGGCTGAAACATAGGGTGAGAAACAGCGGGGCTGAAACAGAGGGCGAGAAACAGAGGGTGAGAAACAGAGGTGCTGAAACAGGGGGCGAGAACCAGAGGGTCTGAAACAGAGGGCGAGAAACAGAGGGGCTGAAACAGAGGGCGAGAAACAGAGGGGCTGAAACAGAGGGTGAGAAACAGAGGGGCTGCAACAGGGGGCGAGAAATGGAGGGGCTGAAACAGAGGGCGGGAAACAGAGGGGCTGAAACAGAGGGTGAGAAACAGAGGGGCTGAAACAGAGGGGCTGAAACAGAGGGTGAGAAACTGAGGGGCTGAAACAGGGGGCGAGAACCAGAGGGTCTGAAACAGAGGGCGAGAAACAGAGGGGCTGAAACAGAGGGCGAGAAACAGAGGGGCTGAAACAGAGGGCGAGAATCACAGGGGCTGAAACAGAGGGCGAGAAACAGAGGGGCTGAAACAGAGGGTGAGAAACAGAGGGGCTGAAACAGAGGGTCTGAAACAGAGGGCGAGAAATAGAGGGGCTGAAACAGAGGGGCTGAAACAGAGGGGCTGAAACAGAGGGTGAGAAACAGAGGGGCTGCAACAGGGGGCGAGAAATGGAGGGGCTGAAACAGAGGGCGGGAAACAGAGGGGCTGAAACATAGGGTGAGAAACAGCGGGGCAGAAACAGAGGGGCTGAAACAGAGGGCGAGAAACAGAGGGGCTGAAACAGAGGGTGAGAAACAGAGGGGCTGAAACAGTGGGTGAGAAACAGACGGGCTGAAACAGTGGGTGGGAAGCAGAGGGGCTAAATCAGAGGGTGATAAACAGAGGGGCTGAAATAGGGGGCGAGAAATGGAGGGGCTGAAACAGAGGGCGAGAAACAGTGGGGCTGAACCAGAGGGCGAGAAACACAGGGGCTGAAACAGAGGGCGAGAATCACAAGGGCTGAAACAGAGGGCGAGACACAGCGGGGCTGAAACAGAGGGGCTGAATCAGAGGGTGAGAAACAGAGGGGCTGAAACAGAGGGTCTGAAGAAGAGGGCGAGAAACAGAGGGGCAGAAAAAGAGGGACTGAAACAGAGTGTGAGAAACAGAGGGGCTGCAACAGGTGGTGAGAAATGGAGGGGCTGAAACAGAGGGCGGGAAACAGAGGGGCTGAAACAGAGGGGCTGAAACAGAGGGCGAGAAACAGAGGGGCTGAAACTGAGGGGCTGAAACAGAGGGCGAGAAACAGAGGGGTTCAAACAGAGGGCGAGAAACAGCGGGGCTGAAACAGAGGGGCTGAAACAGAGGGCGAGAGACAGTGGGCGAGAAACGGAGGTCGAGAAACAGAGGGGCTGAAGAAGAGGGGCTGAATCAGTGGGCGAGAAACAGAGTGGCTGAAACAGAGGGCCTGAAACAGTTTGGCTGAAATATTTTGTGAGAAACAGAGGGCGAGAAACAGAGAGCGAGAAACAGACTGGCTGAAACATAGGGGCTGAAACAGAGTGCAAGAAACAGAGGGCGAGAAACAGAGGGGATAAAACAGAGTGGTTGAATCAGAGGGGCTGAAACATAGGGCGAGAACCAGAGGGCGAGAAACAGAAGAGCTGAAACAGAGGGGCTGAATCAGAGGGCGAGAAACAGAGGGGCTGAAACAGGGGGCGAGAAACGGAGGGGTTGAAACACAGGGTGAGAAACAGAGTGGGAGAAAAAGAGGGGCTGAAACAGAGGGCGAGAAACAGAGGGGCTGAAACAGAGGGGCTGAAACAGAGGGACTGAAACATGGGGCGAGAAACAGAGGGGCAGAAACAGAGGGTGATAAACAGAGGGGCTGAAACAGAGGGGCTGAAACAGAGGGCGAGAAACAGCCGGGCTGAAACAAAGGGCAAGAAACAGAGGGCGAGAAACGGAGGGGCTGAAACAGGGTGCGAGAAACAGAGGGGTTGAAACAGAGGGTGAGAAACAGAGGGCGAGAAACAGAGGGGATGAAACAAAGGGGCTGAATCAGAGGGCGAGAAACAGAGGGGCTGAAACAGAGGGTGAGAAACAGAGGAGCTGAAACAGAGGGGCTAAACAGAGGGTGAGAAACAGAGGGGCTGAAACTGAGGGGCTGAAACAGAGGGCGAGAAACAGAGGGGCTGAAACAGAGGGCGAGAAACAGCGGGGCTGAAACAGAGGGGTTGAAACAGAGGTCGAGAAACAGAGGGGCTGAAAAAGAGGGGCTGAATCAGAGGGCGAGAAACAGAGGGGCTGAAACAGAGGGGCTGAAACAGTTTGGCTGAAACATTTTGTGAGAAACAGAGGGCGAGAAACAGAGAGCGAGAAACAGAGTGGCTGAAACATAGGTGCTGAAACAGAGTGCAAGAAACAGAGGGCGAGAAACAGAAGAGCTGAAACAGAGGGGCTGAATCAGAGGGCGAGAAACAGAGGGACTTAAACAGGGGGCGAGAAACGTAGGGGCTGAAACAGAGGGGTTGAAACAGAGGGCGAAAAACAGAGGGGTTGAAACAGAGGGCGAGAAACAGAGGGGATGAAACAGAGGGTCTGAAACAGAGGGCGAGAAACAGAGGGGCTGAAACAGAGGGCGAGAAACAGAGGGGATGAAACAGAGGGTCTGAAACAGAGGGCGAGAAACAGAGGGGCTGAAACAGAGGGGCTGAAACAGAGGGTGAGAAACAGAGGGGCTGCAACAGGGGGCGAGAAATGGAGGGGCTGAAACAGAGGGCGGGAAACAGAGGGGCTGAAACAGAGGGCGAGAAACAGAGGGGCTGAAACAGGGGGCGAGAAATAGAGGGGCTGAAACAGAGGGCGAGAAACAGAGGGGCTGAAACAGAGGGTGAGAAACAGAGGGGCTGAAACAGAGGGGCTGAAACAGAGGGCGGGAAACAGAGGGGCTGAAACATAGGGTGAGAAACAGCGGGGCAGAAACAGAGGGGCTGAAACAGAGGGCGAGAAACAGAGGGGCTGAAACAGAGGGTGAGAAACAGAGGGGCTGAAACAGTGGGTGAGAAACAGACGGGCTGAAACAGTGGGTGGGAAGCAGAGGGGCTAAATCAGAGGGTGATAAACAGAGGGGCTGAAACAGGGGGCGAGAAATGGAGGGGCTGAAACAGAGGGCGAGAAACAGTGGGGCTGAACCAGAGGGCGAGAAACACAGAGGCTGAAACAGAGGGCGAGAAACAGAGGGGCTGAAACAGAGGGCGAGAAACACAGGGGCTGAAACAGAGGGTGAGACACAGTGGGGCTGAAACAGAGGGGCTGAATCAGAGGGTGAGAAACAGAGGGGCTGAAACAGAGGGTCTGAAGAAGAGGGCGAGAAACAGAGGGGCTGAAACAGGGGGCGAGAAACAGAGGGGCTGAAACAGAGGGCGAGAAAAAGAGGGGTTGAAACAGAGGGTGAGAAACAGAGGGCGAGAAACAGAGGGGATGAAACAGAGGGGCTGAATCAGAGGGGCTGAATCAGAGGGCGAGAAACCGAGGGGCTGAAACAGGAGGCGAGAAACGGAGGGGCTGAAACAGAGGGCGAGAAACAGAGGGGTTGAAACAGAGGATGAGAAACAGAGTGCGAGAAAAAGAGGGGCTGAAACAGAGGGCGAGAAACAGAGGGTCTGAAACAGAGGGGCTGAAACAGAGGGGCTGAAACAGAGGGACTGAAACATGGGGCGAGAAACAGAGGGTCTGAAACAGAGAGGCTAAAACAGAGGGTGAGAAACGGAGTGCGAGAAACAGAGGGGCTGAAACAGAGGGCGAGAAACAGAGGGGCTGAAACAGAGGGGCTGAAACAGAGGGCGAGAAACAGAGAGGCTGAAACAGAGGGGCTGAAACAGAGGGCGAGAAACAGAGGGGCTGAAACAGAGGGGCTGAAACAGAGGGCGAGAAACAGAGTGGCCGAAACTGAGGGGCTGAAACAGAGGGCGAGAAACAGAGGGGCTGAAACAGAGGGCGAGAAACAGCGGGACTGAAACAGAGGGGCTGAAACAGAGGGCGAGAAACAGAGGGGGAGAAACAGAGGGCGAGAAACAGAGAGGCTGAAACAGAGGGGCTGATTCAGAGGGCGAGAAACAGAGGGGCTGAAACAGAGGGGCTGAAACAGTTTGGCTGAAACATTTTGTGAGAAACAGAGGGCGAGAAACAGAGGGGCTGAAACAGGGGGCGAGAAACAGAGGGGCTGAAACAGAGGGCGAGAAAAAGAGGGGTTGAAACAGAGGGTGAGAAACAGAGGGTGAGAAACAGAGGGGATGAAACAGAGGGGCTGAATCAGAGGGGCTGAATCAGAGGGCGAGAAACCGAGGGGCTGAAACAGGAGGCGAGAAACGGAGGGGCTGAAACAGAGGGCGAGAAACAGAGGGGTTGAAACAGAGGATGAGAAACAGAGTGCGAGAAAAAGAGGGGCTGAAACAGAGGGCGAGAAACAGAGGGTCTGAAACAGAGGGGCTGAAACAGAGGGCGAGAAACAGCGGGGCTGAAACAGAGGGTGAGAAACAGAGTGCGAGAAAAAGAGGGGCTGAAACAGAGGGCGAGAAACAGAGGGGCTGAAACAGAGGGGCTGAAACAGAGGGCGAGAAACAGAGGGGCTGAAACAGAGGGGCTGAAACAGAGGGCGAGAAACAGAGGGGCTGAAGCAAAGGGCGAGAAACAGAGGGCGAGAAACAGAGGGGCTGAAACAGGGGGCGAGAAACAGAGGGGCTGAAACAGAGGGCGAGAAAAAGAGGGGTTGAAACAGAGGGGCTGAAACAGAGGGGCTGAAACAGAGGGTGAGAAACAGAGGGGCTGAAACAGAGGGGCTGAAACAGAGGGTGAGAAACTGAGGGGCTGAAACAGGGGGTGAGAAACAGAGGTGCTGAAACAGAGGGCGAGAAACAGAGGGGCTGAAACAGAGGGCGAGAAACAGAGGGGCTGAAACAGAGGGCGAGAATCACAGGGGCTGAAACAGAGGGCGAGAAACAGAGGGGCTGCAACAGGGGGCGAGAAATGGAGGGGCTGAAACAGAGGGCGGGAAACAGAGGGGCTGAAACAGAGGGTGAGAAACAGAGGGGCTGAAACAGAGGGGCTGAAACAGAGGGTGAGAAACTGAGGGGCTGAAACAGGGGGCGAGAACCAGAGGGTCTGAAACAGAGGGCGAGAAACAGAGGGGCTGAAACAGAGGGCGAGAAACAGAGGGGCTGAAACAGAGGGCGAGAATCACAGGGGCTGAAACAGAGGGCGAGAAACAGAGGGGCTGAAACAGAGGGTGAGAAACAGAGGGGCTGAAACAGAGGGTCTGAAACAGAGGGCGAGAAATAGAGGGGCTGAAACAGAGGGGCTGAAACAGAGGGGCTGAAACAGAGGGTGAGAAACAGAGGGGCTGCAACAGGGGGCGAGAAATGGAGGGGCTGAAACAGAGGGCGGGAAACAGAGGGGCTGAAACATAGGGTGAGAAACAGCGGGGCAGAAACAGAGGGGCTGAAACAGAGGGCGAGAAACAGAGGGGCTGAAACAGAGGGTGAGAAACAGAGGGGCTGAAACAGTGGGTGAGAAACAGACGGGCTGAAACAGTGGGTGGGAAGCAGAGGGGCTAAATCAGAGGGTGATAAACAGAGGGGCTGAAATAGGGGGCGAGAAATGGAGGGGCTGAAACAGAGGGCGAGAAACAGTGGGGCTGAACCAGAGGGCGAGAAACACAGGGGCTGAAACAGAGGGCGAGAATCACAAGGGCTGAAACAGAGGGCGAGACACAGCGGGGCTGAAACAGAGGGGCTGAATCAGAGGGTGAGAAACAGAGGGGCTGAAACAGAGGGTCTGAAGAAGAGGGCGAGAAACAGAGGGGCAGAAAAAGAGGGACTGAAACAGAGTGTGAGAAACAGAGGGGCTGCAACAGGTGGTGAGAAATGGAGGGGCTGAAACAGAGGGCGGGAAACAGAGGGGCTGAAACAGAGGGGCTGAAACAGAGGGCGAGAAACAGAGGGGCTGAAACTGAGGGGCTGAAACAGAGGGCGAGAAACAGAGGGGTTCAAACAGAGGGCGAGAAACAGCGGGGCTGAAACAGAGGGGCTGAAACAGAGGGCGAGAGACAGTGGGCGAGAAACGGAGGTCGAGAAACAGAGGGGCTGAAGAAGAGGGGCTGAATCAGTGGGCGAGAAACAGAGTGGCTGAAACAGAGGGCCTGAAACAGTTTGGCTGAAATATTTTGTGAGAAACAGAGGGCGAGAAACAGAGAGCGAGAAACAGACTGGCTGAAACATAGGGGCTGAAACAGAGTGCAAGAAACAGAGGGCGAGAAACAGAGGGGATAAAACAGAGTGGTTGAATCAGAGGGGCTGAAACATAGGGCGAGAACCAGAGGGCGAGAAACAGAAGAGCTGAAACAGAGGGGCTGAATCAGAGGGCGAGAAACAGAGGGGCTGAAACAGGGGGCGAGAAACGGAGGGGTTGAAACACAGGGTGAGAAACAGAGTGGGAGAAAAAGAGGGGCTGAAACAGAGGGCGAGAAACAGAGGGGCTGAAACAGAGGGGCTGAAACAGAGGGACTGAAACATGGGGCGAGAAACAGAGGGGCAGAAACAGAGGGTGATAAACAGAGGGGCTGAAACAGAGGGGCTGAAACAGAGGGCGAGAAACAGCCGGGCTGAAACAAAGGGCAAGAAACAGAGGGCGAGAAACGGAGGGGCTGAAACAGGGTGCGAGAAACAGAGGGGTTGAAACAGAGGGTGAGAAACAGAGGGCGAGAAACAGAGGGGATGAAACAAAGGGGCTGAATCAGAGGGCGAGAAACAGAGGGGCTGAAACAGAGGGTGAGAAACAGAGGAGCTGAAACAGAGGGGCTAAACAGAGGGTGAGAAACAGAGGGGCTGAAACTGTGGGGCTGAAACAGAGGGCGAGAAACAGAGGGGCTGAAACAGAGGGCGAGAAACAGCGGGGCTGAAACAGAGGGGTTGAAACAGAGGTCGAGAAACAGAGGGGCTGAAAAAGAGGGGCTGAATCAGAGGGCGAGAAACAGAGGGGCTGAAACAGAGGGGCTGAAACAGTTTGGCTGAAACATTTTGTGAGAAACAGAGGGCGAGAAACAGAGAGCGAGAAACAGAGTGGCTGAAACATAGGTGCTGAAACAGAGTGCAAGAAACAGAGGGCGAGAAACAGAAGAGCTGAAACAGAGGGGCTGAATCAGAGGGCGAGAAACAGAGGGACTTAAACAGGGGGCGAGAAACGTAGGGGCTGAAACAGAGGGGTTGAAACAGAGGGCGAAAAACAGAGGGGTTGAAACAGAGGGCGAGAAACAGAGGGGATGAAACAGAGGGTCTGAAACAGAGGGCGAGAAACAGAGGGGCTGAAACAGAGGGCGAGAAACAGAGGGGATGAAACAGAGGGTCTGAAACAGAGGGCGAGAAACAGAGGGGCTGAAACAGAGGGGCTGAAACAGAGGGTGAGAAACAGAGGGGCTGCAACAGGGGGCGAGAAATGGAGGGGCTGAAACAGAGGGCGGGAAACAGAGGGGCTGAAACAGAGGGCGAGAAACAGAGGGGCTGAAACAGGGGGCGAGAAATAGAGGGGCTGAAACAGAGGGCGAGAAACAGAGGGGCTGAAACAGAGGGTGAGAAACAGAGGGGCTGAAACAGAGGGGCTGAAACAGAGGGCGGGAAACAGAGGGGCTGAAACATAGGGTGAGAAACAGCGGGGCAGAAACAGAGGGGCTGAAACAGAGGGCGAGAAACAGAGGGGCTGAAACAGAGGGTGAGAAACAGAGGGGCTGAAACAGTGGGTGAGAAACAGACGGGCTGAAACAGTGGGTGGGAAGCAGAGGGGCTAAATCAGAGGGTGATAAACAGAGGGGCTGAAACAGGGGGCGAGAAATGGAGGGGCTGAAACAGAGGGCGAGAAACAGTGGGGCTGAACCAGAGGGCGAGAAACACAGAGGCTGAAACAGAGGGCGAGAAACAGAGGGGCTGAAACAGAGGGCGAGAAACACAGGGGCTGAAACAGAGGGTGAGACACAGTGGGGCTGAAACAGAGGGGCTGAATCAGAGGGTGAGAAACAGAGGGGCTGAAACAGAGGGTCTGAAGAAGAGGGCGAGAAACAGAGGGGCTGAAACAGGGGGGCGAGAAACAGAGGGGCTGAAACAGAGGGCGAGAAAAAGAGGGGTTGAAACAGAGGGTGAGAAACAGAGGGCGAGAAACAGAGGGGATGAAACAGAGGGGCTGAATCAGAGGGGCTGAATCAGAGGGCGAGAAACCGAGGGGCTGAAACAGGAGGCGAGAAACGGAGGGGCTGAAACAGAGGGCGAGAAACAGAGGGGTTGAAACAGAGGATGAGAAACAGAGTGCGAGAAAAAGAGGGGCTGAAACAGAGGGCGAGAAACAGAGGGTCTGAAACAGAGGGGCTGAAACAGAGGGGCTGAAACAGAGGGACTGAAACATGGGGCGAGAAACAGAGGGTCTGAAACAGAGAGGCTAAAACAGAGGGTGAGAAACGGAGTGCGAGAAACAGAGGGGCTGAAACAGAGGGCGAGAAACAGAGGGGCTGAAACAGAGGGGCTGAAACAGAGGGCGAGAAACAGAGAGGCTGAAACAGAGGGGCTGAAACAGAGGGCGAGAAACAGAGGGGCTGAAACAGAGGGGCTGAAACAGAGGGCGAGAAACAGAGTGGCCGAAACTGAGGGGCTGAAACAGAGGGCGAGAAACAGAGGGGCTGAAACAGAGGGCGAGAAACAGCGGGACTGAAACAGAGGGGCTGAAACAGAGGGCGAGAAACAGAGGGGGAGAAACAGAGGGCGAGAAACAGAGAGGCTGAAACAGAGGGGCTGATTCAGAGGGCGAGAAACAGAGGGGCTGAAACAGAGGGGCTGAAACAGTTTGGCTGAAACATTTTGTGAGAAACAGAGGGCGAGAAACAGAGGGGCTGAAACAGGGGGCGAGAAACAGAGGGGCTGAAACAGAGGGCGAGAAAAAGAGGGGTTGAAACAGAGGGTGAGAAACAGAGGGTGAGAAACAGAGGGGATGAAACAGAGGGGCTGAATCAGAGGGGCTGAATCAGAGGGCGAGAAACCGAGGGGCTGAAACAGGAGGCGAGAAACGGAGGGGCTGAAACAGAGGGCGAGAAACAGAGGGGTTGAAACAGAGGATGAGAAACAGAGTGCGAGAAAAAGAGGGGCTGAAACAGAGGGCGAGAAACAGAGGGTCTGAAACAGAGGGGCTGAAACAGAGGGCGAGAAACAGCGGGGCTGAAACAGAGGGTGAGAAACAGAGTGCGAGAAAAAGAGGGGCTGAAACAGAGGGCGAGAAACAGAGGGGCTGAAACAGAGGGGCTGAAACAGAGGGCGAGAAACAGAGGGGCTGAAACAGAGGGGCTGAAACAGAGGGCGAGAAACAGAGGGGCTGAAACAAAGGGCGAGAAACAGAGGGCGAGAAACAGAGGGGCTGAAACAGGGGGCGAGAAACAGAGGGGCTGAAACAGAGGGCGAGAAAAAGAGGGGTTGAAACAGAGGGGCTGAAACAGAGGGGCTGAAACAGAGGGTGAGAAACAGAGGGGCTGAAACAGAGGGGCTGAAACAGAGGGTGAGAAACTGAGGGGCTGAAACAGGGGGCGAGAACCAGAGGGTCTGAAACAGAGGGCGAGAAACAGAGGGGCTGAAACAGAGGGCGAGAAACAGAGGGGCTGAAACAGAGGGCGAGAATCACAGGGGCTGAAACAGAGGGCGAGAAACAGAGGGGCTGCAACAGGGGGCGAGAAATGGAGGGGCTGAAACAGAGGGCGGGAAACAGAGGGGCTGAAACAGAGGGTGAGAAACAGAGGGGCTGAAACAGAGGGGCTGAAACAGAGGGTGAGAAACTGAGGGGCTGAAACAGGGGGCGAGAACCAGAGGGTCTGAAACAGAGGGCGAGAAACAGAGGGGCTGAAACAGAGGGCGAGAAACAGAGGGGCTGAAACAGAGGGCGAGAATCACAGGGGCTGAAACAGAGGGCGAGAAACAGAGGGGCTGAAACAGAGGGTGAGAAACAGAGGGGCTGAAACAGAGGGTCTGAAACAGAGGGCGAGAAATAGAGGGGCTGAAACAGAGGGGCTGAAACAGAGGGGCTGAAACAGAGGGTGAGAAACAGAGGGGCTGCAACAGGGGGCGAGAAATGGAGGGGCTGAAACAGAGGGCGGGAAACAGAGGGGCTGAAACATAGGGTGAGAAACAGCGGGGCAGAAACAGAGGGGCTGAAACAGAGGGCGAGAAACAGAGGGGCTGAAACAGAGGGTGAGAAACAGAGGGGCTGAAACAGTGGGTGAGAAACAGACGGGCTGAAACAGTGGGTGGGAAGCAGAGGGGCTAAATCAGAGGGTGATAAACAGAGGGGCTGAAATAGGGGGCGAGAAATGGAGGGGCTGAAACAGAGGGCGAGAAACAGTGGGGCTGAACCAGAGGGCGAGAAACACAGGGGCTGAAACAGAGGGCGAGAATCACAAGGGCTGAAACAGAGGGCGAGACACAGCGGGGCTGAAACAGAGGGGCTGAATCAGAGGGTGAGAAACAGAGGGGCTGAAACAGAGGGTCTGAAGAAGAGGGCGAGAAACAGAGGGGCAGAAAAAGAGGGACTGAAACAGAGTGTGAGAAACAGAGGGGCTGCAACAGGTGGTGAGAAATGGAGGGGCTGAAACAGAGGGCGGGAAACAGAGGGGCTGAAACAGAGGGGCTGAAACAGAGGGCGAGAAACAGAGGGGCTGAAACTGAGGGGCTGAAACAGAGGGCGAGAAACAGAGGGGTTCAAACAGAGGGCGAGAAACAGCGGGGCTGAAACAGAGGGGCTGAAACAGAGGGCGAGAGACAGTGGGCGAGAAACGGAGGTCGAGAAACAGAGGGGCTGAAGAAGAGGGGCTGAATCAGTGGGCGAGAAACAGAGTGGCTGAAACAGAGGGCCTGAAACAGTTTGGCTGAAATATTTTGTGAGAAACAGAGGGCGAGAAACAGAGAGCGAGAAACAGACTGGCTGAAACATAGGGGCTGAAACAGAGTGCAAGAAACAGAGGGCGAGAAACAGAGGGGATAAAACAGAGTGGTTGAATCAGAGGGGCTGAAACATAGGGCGAGAACCAGAGGGCGAGAAACAGAAGAGCTGAAACAGAGGGGCTGAATCAGAGGGCGAGAAACAGAGGGGCTGAAACAGGGGGCGAGAAACGGAGGGGTTGAAACACAGGGTGAGAAACAGAGTGGGAGAAAAAGAGGGGCTGAAACAGAGGGCGAGAAACAGAGGGGCTGAAACAGAGGGGCTGAAACAGAGGGACTGAAACATGGGGCGAGAAACAGAGGGGCAGAAACAGAGGGTGATAAACAGAGGGGCTGAAACAGAGGGGCTGAAACAGAGGGCGAGAAACAGCCGGGCTGAAACAAAGGGCAAGAAACAGAGGGCGAGAAACGGAGGGGCTGAAACAGGGTGCGAGAAACAGAGGGGTTGAAACAGAGGGTGAGAAACAGAGGGCGAGAAACAGAGGGGATGAAACAAAGGGGCTGAATCAGAGGGCGAGAAACAGAGGGGCTGAAACAGAGGGTGAGAAACAGAGGAGCTGAAACAGAGGGGCTAAACAGAGGGTGAGAAACAGAGGGGCTGAAACTGAGGGGCTGAAACAGAGGGCGAGAAACAGAGGGGCTGAAACAGAGGGCGAGAAACAGCGGGGCTGAAACAGAGGGGTTGAAACAGAGGTCGAGAAACAGAGGGGCTGAAAAAGAGGGGCTGAATCAGAGGGCGAGAAACAGAGGGGCTGAAACAGAGGGGCTGAAACAGTTTGGCTGAAACATTTTGTGAGAAACAGAGGGCGAGAAACAGAGAGCGAGAAACAGAGTGGCTGAAACATAGGTGCTGAAACAGAGTGCAAGAAACAGAGGGCGAGAAACAGAAGAGCTGAAACAGAGGGGCTGAATCAGAGGGCGAGAAACAGAGGGACTTAAACAGGGGGCGAGAAACGTAGGGGCTGAAACAGAGGGGTTGAAACAGAGGGCGAAAAACAGAGGGGTTGAAACAGAGGGCGAGAAACAGAGGGGATGAAACAGAGGGTCTGAAACAGAGGGCGAGAAACAGAGGGGCTGAAACAGAGGGCGAGAAACAGAGGGGATGAAACAGAGGGTCTGAAACAGAGGGCGAGAAACAGAGGGGCTGAAACAGAGGGGCTGAAACAGAGGGTGAGAAACAGAGGGGCTGCAACAGGGGGCGAGAAATGGAGGGGCTGAAACAGAGGGCGGGAAACAGAGGGGCTGAAACAGAGGGCGAGAAACAGAGGGGCTGAAACAGGGGGCGAGAAATAGAGGGGCTGAAACAGAGGGCGAGAAACAGAGGGGCTGAAACAGAGGGTGAGAAACAGAGGGGCTGAAACAGAGGGGCTGAAACAGAGGGCGGGAAACAGAGGGGCTGAAACATAGGGTGAGAAACAGCGGGGCAGAAACAGAGGGGCTGAAACAGAGGGCGAGAAACAGAGGGGCTGAAACAGAGGGTGAGAAACAGAGGGGCTGAAACAGTGGGTGAGAAACAGACGGGCTGAAACAGTGGGTGGGAAGCAGAGGGGCTAAATCAGAGGGTGATAAACAGAGGGGCTGAAACAGGGGGCGAGAAATGGAGGGGCTGAAACAGAGGGCGAGAAACAGTGGGGCTGAACCAGAGGGCGAGAAACACAGAGGCTGAAACAGAGGGCGAGAAACAGAGGGGCTGAAACAGAGGGCGAGAAACACAGGGGCTGAAACAGAGGGTGAGACACAGTGGGGCTGAAACAGAGGGGCTGAATCAGAGGGTGAGAAACAGAGGGGCTGAAACAGAGGGTCTGAAGAAGAGGGCGAGAAACAGAGGGGCTGAAACAGGGGGCGAGAAACAGAGGGGCTGAAACAGAGGGCGAGAAAAAGAGGGGTTGAAACAGAGGGTGAGAAACAGAGGGCGAGAAACAGAGGGGATGAAACAGAGGGGCTGAATCAGAGGGGCTGAATCAGAGGGCGAGAAACCGAGGGGCTGAAACAGGAGGCGAGAAACGGAGGGGCTGAAACAGAGGGCGAGAAACAGAGGGGTTGAAACAGAGGATGAGAAACAGAGTGCGAGAAAAAGAGGGGCTGAAACAGAGGGCGAGAAACAGAGGGTCTGAAACAGAGGGGCTGAAACAGAGGGGCTGAAACAGAGGGACTGAAACATGGGGCGAGAAACAGAGGGTCTGAAACAGAGAGGCTAAAACAGAGGGTGAGAAACGGAGTGCGAGAAACAGAGGGGCTGAAACAGAGGGCGAGAAACAGAGGGGCTGAAACAGAGGGGCTGAAACAGAGGGCGAGAAACAGAGAGGCTGAAACAGAGGGGCTGAAACAGAGGGCGAGAAACAGAGGGGCTGAAACAGAGGGGCTGAAACAGAGGGCGAGAAACAGAGTGGCCGAAACTGAGGGGCTGAAACAGAGGGCGAGAAACAGAGGGGCTGAAACAGAGGGCGAGAAACAGCGGGACTGAAACAGAGGGGCTGAAACAGAGGGCGAGAAACAGAGGGGGAGAAACAGAGGGCGAGAAACAGAGAGGCTGAAACAGAGGGGCTGATTCAGAGGGCGAGAAACAGAGGGGCTGAAACAGAGGGGCTGAAACAGTTTGGCTGAAACATTTTGTGAGAAACAGAGGGCGAGAAACAGAGGGGCTGAAACAGGGGGCGAGAAACAGAGGGGCTGAAACAGAGGGCGAGAAAAAGAGGGGTTGAAACAGAGGGTGAGAAACAGAGGGTGAGAAACAGAGGGGATGAAACAGAGGGGCTGAATCAGAGGGGCTGAATCAGAGGGCGAGAAACCGAGGGGCTGAAACAGGAGGCGAGAAACGGAGGGGCTGAAACAGAGGGCGAGAAACAGAGGGGTTGAAACAGAGGATGAGAAACAGAGTGCGAGAAAAAGAGGGGCTGAAACAGAGGGCGAGAAACAGAGGGTCTGAAACAGAGGGGCTGAAACAGAGGGCGAGAAACAGCGGGGCTGAAACAGAGGGTGAGAAACAGAGTGCGAGAAAAAGAGGGGCTGAAACAGAGGGCGAGAAACAGAGGGGCTGAAACAGAGGGGCTGAAACAGAGGGCGAGAAACAGAGGGGCTGAAACAGAGGGGCTGAAACAGAGGGCGAGAAACAGAGGGGCTGAAACAAAGGGCGAGAAACAGAGGGCGAGAAACAGAGGGGCTGAAACAGGGGGCGAGAAACAGAGGGGCTGAAACAGAGGGTGAGAAACAGAGTGCGAGAAAAAGAGGGGCTGAAACAGAGGGCGAGAAACAGAGGGGCTGAAACAGAGGGGCTGAAACAGAGGGCGAGAAACAGAGGGGCTGAAACAGAGGGGCTGAAACAGAGGGCGAGAAACAGCGGGGCTGAAACAAAGGGCGAGAAACAGAGGGCGAGAAACAGAGGGGCTGAAACAGGGGGCGAGAAACAGAGGGGCTGAAACAGAGGGCGAGAAAAAGAGGGGTTGAAACAGAGGGTGAGAAACAGAGGGCGAGAAACAGAGGGGATGAAACAGAGGGGCTGAATCAGAGGGGCTGAATCAGAGGGCGAGAAACCGAGGGGCTGAAACAGGAGGCGAGAAACGGAGGGGCTGAAACAGAGGGCGAGAAACAGAGGGGTTGAAACAGAGGGTGAGAAACAGAGTGCGAGAAAAAGAGGGGCTGAAACAGAGGGCGAGAAACAGAGGGTCTGAAACAGAGGGGCTGAAACAGAGGGGCTGAAACAGAGGGACTGAAACATGGGGCGAGAAACAGAGGGTCTGAAACAGAGAGGCTAAAACAGAGGGTGAGAAACAGAGGGGCTGAAACAGAGGGCGAGAAACAGAGGGGTTGAAACAGAGAATGAGAAACAGAGTGCGAGAAAAAGAGGGGCTGAAACAGAGGGCGAGAAACAGAGGGTCTGAAACAGAGGGGCTGAAACAGAGGGGCTGAAACAGAGGGACTGAAACATGGGGCGAGAAACAGAGGGTCTGAAACAGAGAGGCTAAAACAGAGGGTGAGAAACGGAGTGCGAGAAACAGAGGGGCTGAAACAGAGGGCGAGAAACAGAGGGGCTGAAACAGAGGGGCTGAAACAGAGGGCGAGAAACAGAGGTGTGAAACAGAGGGTGAGAATCAGAGGGGCTGAAACAGTGGGTGAGAAACAGAGGGGCTGAAACAGAGGGGCTGAAACAGTGGGTGAGAAACAGACAGGCTGAAACAGTGGGTGAGAAGCAGAGGGGCTGAATCAGAGGGCGAGAAACAGAGGGGCTGAAACAGAGTGTCTAAAGAAGTGGGCGAGAAACAGAGGGGCTGAAACAGAGGGGCTGAAACAGAGGGTGAGAAACAGAGGGGCTGCAACAGGGGGTGAGAAATGGAGGGGCTGAAACAGAGGGCGGGAAACAGAGGGGCTGAAACAGAGGGCGAGAAATTGTGGGTCTGAAACAGAGGGCGAGAAACAGTAGGGCTGAAACAGAGGAGCTGAAACAGAGGGGCTGAAACAGGGGGCGAGAAACAAAGGGTCTGAAACAGAGGGCGAGAAACAGAGGGGCTGAAACAGAGGGCGAGAAACAGAGGGGCTGAAACAGGGGGCGAGAAACAGAGGGGCTGAAACAGACGGCGAGAAACAGAGGGGTTGAAACAGAGGGTGAGAAACAGACGGGCTGAAACAGAGGGTCTGAAACAGAGGGGCGAGAAACAGAGGGGCTGAAACAGAAGGTGAGAAACAGAGGGGCTGCAACAGGGGGCGAGAAATGGAGGGGCTGAAACATAGGGTGAGAAACAGCGGGGCAGAAACAGAGGGGCTGAAACAGAGGGCGAGAAACAGAGGGGCTGAAACAGAGGGTGAGAAACAGAGGGGCTGAAACAGTGGGTGAGAAACAGACGGGCTGAAACAGTGGGTGGGAAGCAGAGGGGCTGAATCAGAGGGTGAGAAACAGAGGGGCTGCAACAGGGGGCGAGAAATGGAGGGGCTGAAACAGAGGGCGAGAAACAGTGGGGCTGAACCAGAGGAGCTGAAACAGAGGGGCAGAAACAGGGGGCGAGAAACAGAGGGTCTGAAACAGAGGGCGAGAAACAGAGGGGCTGAAACAGAGGGCGAGAAACAGAGGGGCTGAAACAGAGGGCGAGAAACACAGGGGCTGAAACAGAGGGCGAGACACAGCGGGGCTGAAACAGAGCGGTTAATCAGAGGGTGAGAAACAGAGGGGCTGAAACAGAGGGTCTAAAGAAGTGGGCGAGAAACAGAGGGGCTGAAACAGAGGGGCTGAAACAGAGGGTGAGAAACAGAGGGGCTGCAACAGGGGGTGAGAAATGGAGGGGCTGAAACAGAGGGCGGGAAACAGAGGGGCCTGAAACAGAGGGCGAGAAACAGAGGGGCTGAAACAGAGGGGCTGAAACAGAGGGCGAGAAACAGAGGGGCTGAAACGGAGGGCGAGAAACAGCGGGGCTGAAACAGGGTGCGAGAAATTGTGGGTCTGAAACAGAGGGCGAGAAACAGTAGGGCTGAAACAGAGGAGCTGAAACAGAGGGGCTGAAACAGGGGGCGAGAAACAGAGGGTCTGAAACAGAGGGCGAGAAACAGAGGGGCTGAAACAGAGGGCGAGAAACAGAGGGGCTTAAACAGGGGGCGAGAAACAGAGGGGCTGAAACAGAGGGCGAGAAACAGAGGGGCTGAAACAGAGGGTGAGAAACAGACGGGCTGAAACAGAGGGTCTGAAACAGAGGGCGAGAAACAGAGGGGCTGAAACAGAGGGTGAGAAACAGAGGGGCTGCAACAGGGGGCGAGAAATGGAGGGGCTGAAACAGAGGGCGGGAAACAGAGGGGCTGAAACATAGGGTGAGAAACAGCGGGGCAGAAACAGAGGGGCTGAAACAGAGGGCGAGAAACAGAGGGGCTGAAACAGAGGGTGAGAAACAGAGGGGCTGAAACAGTGGGTGAGAAACAGACGGGCTGAAACAGTGGGTGGGAAGCAGAGGGGCTGAATCAGAGGGTGAGAAACAGAGGGGCTGAAACAGGGGGCGAGAAATGGAGGGGCTGAAACAGAGGACGAGAAACAGTGGGGCTGAACCAGAGGGCGAGAAACACAGGGGCTGAAACAGAGGGCGAGAAACAGAGGGGCTGAACCAGAGGAGCTGAAACAGAGGGGCTGAAACAGGGGGCGAGAAACAGAGGGTCTGAAACAGAGGGCGAGAAACAGAGGGGCTGAAACAGAGGGCGAGAAACAGAGGGGCTGAAACAGAGGGCGAGAAACAGAGGGTCTGAAACAGAGGGCGAGAAACAGAGGGGCTGAAACAGAGGGCGAGAAACAGAGGGGCTGAAACAGAGGGCGAGAAACAAAGGGGCTGAAACAGAGGGCGAGACACAGCGGGGCTGAAACAGAGGGGCTGAAGAAGAGGGTGAGAAACAGAGGGGCTGAAACAGAGGGTCTGAAGAAGAGGGCGAGAAACAGAGGGGCTGAAACAGGGGGCGAGAAACAGAGGGGCTGAAACAGAGGGCGAGAATCAGAGGGGCCGAAACAGAGGGTGAGAAACAGAGGGGCTGAAACAGAGGGCGAGAAACAGTGGGGCTGAACCAGAGGAGCTGAAACAGAGGGGCTGAAACAGGGGGCGAGAACCAGAGGGTCTGAAACAGAGGGCGAGAAACAGAGGGGCTGAAACAGAGGGCGAGAAACACAGGGGCTGAAACAGAGGGCGAGAAACACAGGGGCTGAAACAGAGGGCGAGACACAGCGGGGCTGAAACAGAGGGGCTGAATCAGAGGGTGAGAAACAGAGGGGCTGAAACAGAGGGTCTGAAGAAGAGGGCGAGAAACAGAGGGGCTGAAACAGAGGGGCTGAAACAGAGGGTGAGAAACAGAGGGGCTGCAACAGGGGGTGAGAAATGGAGGGGCTGAAACAGAGGGCGGGAACCAGAGGGGCTGAAACAGAGGGGCTGAAACAGAGGGCGAGAAACAGAGGGGCTGAAACAGAGGGGCTGAAACAGAGGGCGAGAAACAGAGGGGCTGAAACAGAGGGCGAGAAACAGCGGGGCTGAAACAGGGTGCGAGAAATGGAGGGTCTGAAACAGAGGGCGAGAAACAGTAGGGCTGAAACAGAGGAGCTGAAACAGAGGGGCTGAAACAGGGGGCGAGAAACAGAGGGTCTGAAACAGAGGGCGAGAAACAGAGGGGCTGAAACAGAGGGCGAGAAACAGAGGGGCTGAAACAGAGGGCGAGAAACAGAGGGGATGAAACAGAGGGTCTGAAACAGAGGGCGAGAAACAGAGGGGCTGAAACAGAAGGGCTGAAACAGAGGGCGAGAAACAGAGGGGCTGCAACAGGGGGCGAGAAATGGAGGGGCTGAAACAGAGGGCGGGAAACAGAGGGGCTGAAACAGAGGGCGAGAAACAGAGGGGCTGAAACAGGGGGCGAGAAATGGAGGGGCTGAAACAGAGGGCGAGAAACAGAGGGGCTGAAACAGAGGGTGAGAAACAGAGGGGCTGAAACAGAGGGTCTGAAACAGAGGGCGAGAAACAGAGGGGCTGAAACAGAGGGGCTGAAACAGAGGGGCTGAAACAGAGGGTGAGAAACATAGGGGCTGCAACAGGGGGCGAGAAATGGAGGGGCTGAAACAGAGGGCGGGAACCAGAGGGGCTGAAACAGAGGGGCTGAAACAGAGGGCGAGAAACAGAGGGGCTGAAACAGAGGGGCTGAAACAGAGGGCGAGAAACAGAGGGGCTGAAACAGAGGGCGAGAAACAGAGGGGCTGAATCAGAGGGTGAGAAACAGAGGGGCTGAAACAGAGGGTCTGAAGAAGAGGGCGAGAAACAGAGGGGCTGAAACAGAGGGGCTGAAACAGAGGGTGAGAAACAGAGGGGCTGAAACAGAGGGGCTGAAACAGAGGGGCTGAATCAGAGGGTGAGAAACAGAGGGGCTGAAACAGAGGGTCTGAAGAAGAGGGCGAGAAACAGAGGGGCTGAAACAGAGGGGCTGAAACAGAGGGTGAGAAACAGAGGGGCTGCAACAGGGGGTGAGAAATGGAGGGGCTGAAACAGAGGGCGGGAACCAGAGGGGCTGAAACAGAGGGGCTGAAACAGAGGGCGAGAAACAGAGGGGCTGAAACAGAGGGGCTGAAACAGAGGGCGAGAAACAGAGGGGCTGAAACAGAGGGCGAGAAACAGCGGGGCTGAAACAGGGTGCGAGAAATGGAGGGTCTGAAACAGAGGGCGAGAAACAGTAGGGCTGAAACAGAGGAGCTGAAACAGAGGGGCTGAAACAGGGGGCGAGAAACAGAGGGTCTGAAACAGAGGGCGAGAAACAGAGGGGCTGAAACAGAGGGCGAGAAACAGAGGGGATGAAACAGAGGGTCTGAAACAGAGGGCGAGAAACAGAGGGGCTGAAACAGAGGGGCTGAAACAGAGGGTGAGAAACAGAGGGGCTGCAACAGGGGGCGAGAAATGGAGGGGCTGAAACAGAGGGCGGGAAACAGAGAGGCTGAAACAGAGGGCGAGAAACAGAGGGGCTGAAACAGGGGGCGAGAAATGGAGGGGCTGAAACAGAGGGCGAGAAACAGAGGGGCTGAAACAGAGGGTGAGAAACAGAGGGGCTGAAACAGAGTGTCTGAAACAGAGGGCGAAAAACAGAGGGGCTGAAACAGAGGGGCTGAAACAGAGGGTGAGAAACAGAGGGGCTGCAACAGGGGGTGAGAAATGGAGGGGCTGAAACAGAGGGCGGGAAACAGAGGGGCTGAAACATAGGGTGAGAAACAGCGGGGCTGAAACAGAGGGGCTGAAACAGAGGGTGAGAAACAGAGGGGCTGAAACAGGGGGCGAGAACCAGAGGGTCTGAAACAGAGGGCGAGAAACAGAGGGGCTGAAACAGAGGGCGAGAAACAGAGGGGCTGAAACAGAGGGTGAGAAACAGAGGGGCTGCAACAGGGGGCGAGAAATGGAGGGGCTGAAACAGAGGGCGGGAAACAGAGGGGCTGAAACAGAGGGTGAGAAACAGAGGGGCTGAAACAGAGGGTGAGAAACTGAGGGGCTGAAACAGGGGGCGAGAACCAGAGGGTCTGAAACAGAGGGCGAGAAACAGAGGGGCTGAAACAGAGGGCGAGAAACAGAGGGGCTGAAACAGAGGGCGAGAAACACAGGGGCTGAAACAGAGGGCGAGACACAGCGGGGCTGAAACAGAGGGGCTGAATCAGAGGGTGAGAAACAGAGGGGCTGAAACAGAGGGTCTGAAGAAGAGGGCGAGAAACAGAGGGGCTGAAACAGAGGGGCTGAAACAGAGGGTGAGAAACAGAGGGGCTGCAACAGGGGGTGAGAAATGGAGGGGCTGAAACAGAGGGCGGGAACCAGAGGGGCTGAAACAGAGGGGCTGAAACAGAGGGCGAGAAACAGAGGGGCTGAAACAGAGGGGCTGAAACAGAGGGCGAGAAACAGAGGGGCTGAAACAGAGGGCGAGAAACAGCGGGGCTGAAACAGGGTGCGAGAAATGGAGGGTCTGAAACAGAGGGCGAGAAACAGTAGGGCTGAAACAGAGGAGCTGAAACAGAGGGGCTGAAACAGGGGGCGAGAAACAGAGGGTCTGAAACAGAGGGCGAGAAACAGAGGGGCTGAAACAGAGGGCGAGAAACAGAGGGGCTGAAACAGAGGGCGAGAAACAGAGGGGATGAAACAGAGGGTCTGAAACAGAGGGCGAGAAACAGAGGGGCTGAAACAGAAGGGCTGAAACAGAGGGCGAGAAACAGAGGGGCTGCAACAGGGGGCGAGAAATGGAGGGGCTGAAACAGAGGGCGGGAAACAGAGGGGCTGAAACAGAGGGCGAGAAACAGAGGGGCTGAAACAGGGGGCGAGAAATGGAGGGGCTGAAACAGAGGGCGAGAAACAGAGGGGCTGAAACAGAGGGTGAGAAACAGAGGGGCTGAAACAGAGGGTCTGAAACAGAGGGCGAGAAACAGAGGGGCTGAAACAGAGGGGCTGAAACATAGGGGCTGAAACAGAGGGTGAGAAACATAGGGGCTGCAACAGGGGGCGAGAAATGGAGGGGCTGAAACAGAGGGCGGGAAACAGAGGGTGAGAAACAGAGGGGCTGCAACAGGGGGCGAGAAATGGAGGGGCTGAAACAGAGGGCGGGAAACAGAGGGGCTGAAACATAGGGTGAGAAACAGCGGGGCAGAAACAGAGGGGCTGAAACAGAGGGCGAGAAACAGAGGGGCTGAAACAGAGGGTGAGAAACAGAGGGGCTGAAACAGTGGGTGAGAAACAGACGGGCTGAAACGGTGGGTGGGAAGCAGAGGGGCTAAATCAGAGGGTGATAAACAGAGGGGCTGAATTAGGGGGCGAGAAATGGAGGGGCTGAAACAGAGGGCGAGAAACAGTGGGGCTGAACCAGAGGGCGAGAAACACAGGGGCTGAAACAGAGGGCGAGAAACAGAGGGGCTGAAACAGAGGGCGAGAAACACAGGGGCTGAAACAGAGGGCGAGACACAGTGGGGCTGAAACAGAGGGGCTGAATCAGAGGGTGAGAAACAGAGGGGCTGAAACAGAGGGTCTGAAGAAGAGGGCGAGAAACAGAGGGGCAGAAAAAGAGGGACTGAAACAGAGTGTGAGAAACAGAGGGGCTGCAACAGGTGGTGAGAAATGGAGGGGCTGAAACAGAGGGCGGGAAACAGAGGGGCTGAAACAGAGGGGCTGAAACAGAGGGCGAGAAACAGAGGGGCTGAAACTGAGGGGCTGAAACAGAGGGCGAGAAACAGAGGGGTTCAAACAGAGGGCGAGAAACAGCGGGGCTGAAACAGAGGGGCTGAAACAGAGGGCGAGAGACAGTGGGCGAGAAACGGAGGTCGAGAAACAGAGGGGCTGAAGAAGAGGGGCTGAATCAGAGGGCGAGAAACAGAGTGGCTGAAACAGAGGGCCTGAAACAGTTTGGCTGAAATATTTTGTGAGAAACAGAGGGCGAGAAACAGAGAGCGAGAAACAGACTGGCTGAAACATAGGGGCTGAAACAGAGTGCAAGAAACAGAGGGCGAGAAACAGAGGGGATAAAACAGAGGGGTTGAATCAGAGGGGCTGAAACATAGGGCGAGAACCAGAGGGCGAGAAACAGAAGAGCTGAAACAGAGGGGCTGAATCAGAGGGCGAGAAACAGAGGGGCTGAAACAGGGGGCGAGAAACGGAGGGGTTGAAACACAGGGTGAGAAACAGAGTGGGAGAAAAAGAGGGGCTGAAACAGAGGGCGAGAAACAGAGGGGCTGAAACAGAGGGGCTGAAACAGAGGGACTGAAACATGGGGCGAGAAACAGAGGGGCAGAAACAGAGGGTGATAAACAGAGGGGCTGAAACAGAGGGCGAGAAACAGAGGGGCTGAAACAAAGGGCAAGAAACAGAGGGCGAGAAACGGAGGGGCTGAAACAGAGGGTGAGAAACAGAGGGCGAGAAACAGAGGGGATGAAACAAAGGGGCTGAATCAGAGGGGCTGAATCAGAGGGCGAGAAACAGAGGGGCTGAATCAGAGGGCGAGAAACAGAGGGGCTGAAACAGGGGGCGAGAAACGGAGGGGTTGAAACACAGGGTGAGAAACAGAGTGGGAGAAAAAGAGGGGCTGAAACAGAGGGCGAGAAACAGAGGGGCTGAAACAAAGGGGCTGAATCAGAGGGGCTGAATCAGAGGGCGAGAAACAGAGGGGCTGAAACAGAGGGTGAGAAACAGAGGAGCTGAAACAGAGGGGCTAAACAGAGGGCGAGAAACAGAGGGGCTGAAACAGAGGGGCTGAAACAGAGGGGCTGAAACAGAGGGTGAGAAACATAGGGGCTGCAACAGGGGGCGAGAAATGGAGGGGCTGAAACAGAGGGCGGGAAACAGAGGGTGAGAAACAGAGGGGCTGCAACAGGGGGCGAGAAATGGAGGGGCTGAAACAGAGGGCGGGAAACAGAGGGGCTGAAACATAGGGTGAGAAACAGCGGGGCAGAAACAGAGGGGCTGAAACAGAGGGCGAGAAACAGAGGGGCTGAAACAGAGGGTGAGAAACAGAGGGGCTGAAACAGTGGGTGAGAAACAGACGGGCTGAAACGGTGGGTGGGAAGCAGAGGGGCTAAATCAGAGGGTGATAAACAGAGGGGCTGAAATAGGGGGCGAGAAATGGAGGGGCTGAAACAGAGGGCGAGAAACAGTGGGGCTGAAACAGAGGGCGAGAAACACAGGGGCTGAAACAGAGGGCGAGACACAGTGGGGCTGAAACAGAGGGGCTGAATCAGAGGGTGAGAAACAGAGGGGCTGAAACAGAGGGTCTGAAGAAGAGGGCGAGAAACAGAGGGGCAGAAAAAGAGGGACTGAAACAGAGTGTGAGAAACAGAGGGGCTGCAACAGGTGGTGAGAAATGGAGGGGCTGAAACAGAGGGCGGGAAACAGAGGGGCTGAAACAGAGGGGCTGAAACAGAGGGCGAGAAACAGAGGGGCTGAAACTGAGGGGCTGAAACAGAGGGCGAGAAACAGAGGGGTTCAAACAGAGGGCGAGAAACAGCGGGGCTGAAACAGAGGGGCTGAAACAGAGGGCGAGAGACAGTGGGCGAGAAACGGAGGTCGAGAAACAGAGGGGCTGAAGAAGAGGGGCTGAATCAGAGGGCGAGAAACAGAGTGGCTGAAACAGAGGGCCTGAAACAGTTTGGCTGAAATATTTTGTGAGAAACAGAGGGCGAGAAACAGAGAGCGAGAAACAGACTGGCTGAAACATAGGGGCTGAAACAGAGTGCAAGAAACAGAGGGCGAGAAACAGAGGGGATAAAACAGAGGGGTTGAATCAGAGGGGCTGAAACATAGGGCGAGAACCAGAGGGCGAGAAACAGAAGAGCTGAAACAGAGGGGCTGAATCAGAGGGCGAGAAACAGAGGGGCTGAAACAGGGGGCGAGAAACGGAGGGGTTGAAACACAGGGTGAGAAACAGAGTGGGAGAAAAAGAGGGGCTGAAACAGAGGGCGAGAAACAGAGGGGCTGAAACAGAGGGGCTGAAACAGAGGGACTGAAACATGGGGCGAGAAACAGAGGGGCAGAAACAGAGGGTGATAAACAGAGGGGCTGAAACAGAGGGCGAGAAACAGAGGGGCTGAAACAAAGGGCAAGAAACAGAGGGCGAGAAACGGAGGGGCTGAAACAGAGGGTGAGAAACAGAGGGCGAGAAACAGAGGGGATGAAACAAAGGGGCTGAATCAGAGGGGCTGAATCAGAGGGCGAGAAACAGAGGGGCTGAAACAGAGGGTGAGAAACAGAGGAGCTGAAACAGAGGGGCTAAACAGAGGGTGAGAAACAGAGGGGCTGAAACTGAGGGGCTGAAACAGAGGGCGAGAAACAGAGGGGCTGAAACAGAGGGCGAGAAACAGCGGGGCTGAAACAGAGGGGTTGAAACAGAGGTCGAGAAACAGAGGGGCTGAAAAAGAGGGGCTGAATCAGAGGGCGAGAAACAGAGGGGCTGAAACAGAGGGGCTGAAACAGTTTGGCTGAAACATTTTGTGAGAAACAGAGGGCGAGAAACAGAGAGCGAGAAACAGAGTGGCTGAAACATAGGTGCTGAAACAGAGTGCAAGAAACAGAGGGCGAGAAACAGAAGAGCAGAAACAGAGGGGCTGAATCAGAGGGCGAGAAACAGAGGGACTTAAACAGGGGGCGAGAAACGTAGGGGCTGAAACAGAGGGGTTGAAACAGAGGGCGAAAAACAGAGGGGTTGAAACAGAGGGCGAGAAACAGAGGGGATGAAACAGAGGGTCTGAAACAGAGGGCGAGAAACAGAGGGGCTGAAACAGAGGGCGAGAAACAGAGGGGATGAAACAGAGGGTCTGAAACAGAGGGCGAGAAACAGAGGGGCTGAAACAGAGGGGCTGAAACAGAAGGTGAGAAACAGAGGGGCTGCAACAGGGGGCGAGAAATGGAGGGGCTGAAACAGAGGGCGGGAAACAGAGGGGCTGAAACAGAGGGCGAGAAACAGAGGGGCTGAAACAGGGGGCGAGAAATAGAGGGGCTGAAACAGAGGGCGAGAAACAGAGGGGCTGAAACAGAGGGTGAGAAACAGAGGGGCTGAAACAGAGGGTCTGAAACAGAGGGCGAGAAACAGAGGGGCTGAAACAGAGGGGCTGAAACAGAGGGTGAGAAACAGAGGGGCTGCAACAGGGGGCGAGAAATGGAGGGGCTGAAACAGAGGGCGGGAAACAGAGGGGCTAAAACATAGGGTGAGAAACAGCGGGGCAGAAACAGAGGGGCTGAAACAGAGGGCGAGAAACAGAGGGGCTGAAACAGAGGGTGAGAAACAGAGGGGCTGAAACAGTGGGTGAGAAACAGATGGGCTGAAACAGTGGGTGGGAAGCAGAGGGGCTAAATCAGAGGGTGATAAACAGAGGGGCTGAAACAGGGGGCGAGAAATGGAGGGGCTGAACCAGAGGGCGAGAAACAGTGGGGCTGAACCAGAGGGCGAGAAACACAGGGGCTGAAACAGAGGGCGAGAAACAGAGGGGCTGAAACAGAGGGCGAGAAACACAGGGGCTGAAACAGAGGGCGAGACACAGTGGGGCATAAACAGAGGGGCTGAATCAGAGGGTGAGAAACAGAGGGGCTGAAACAGAGGGTCTGAAGAAGAGGGCGAGAAACAGAGGGGCAGAAAAAGAGGGACTGAAACAGAGGGCGAGAAACAGAGGGGCTGAAACTGAGGGGCTGAAACAGAGGGCGAGAAACAGAGGGGTTCAAACAGAGGGCGAGACACAGTGGGGCTGAAACAGAGGGGCTGAATCAGAGGGTGAGAAACAGAGGGGCTGAAACAGAGGGTCTGAAGAAGAGGGCGAGAAACAGAGGGGCAGAAAAAGAGGGACTGAAACAGAGTGTGAGAAACAGAGGGGCTGCAACAGGGGGTGAGAAATGGAGGGGCTGAAACAGAGGGCGGGAAACAGAGGGGCTGAAACAGAGGGGCTGAAACAGAGGGCGAGAAACAGAGGGGCTGAAACTGAGGGGCTGAAACAGAGGGCGAGAAACAGAGGGGTTCAAACAGAGGGCGAGAAACAGCGGGGCTGAAACAGAGGGGCTGAAACAGAGGGCGAGAGACAGTGGGCGAGAAACGGAGGTCGAGAAACAGAGGGGCTGAAGAAGAGGGGCTGAATCAGAGGGCGAGAAACAGAGTGGCTGAAACAGAGGGGCTGAAACAGTTTGGCTGAAATAGTTTGTGAGAAACAGAGGGCGAGAAACAGAGAGCGAGAAACAGACTGGCTGAAACATAGGGGCTGAAACAGAGTGCAAGAAACAGAGGGCGAGAAACAGAGGGGATGAAACAGAGGGGTTGAATCAGAGGGGCTGAAACATAGGGCGAGAACCAGAGGGCGAGAAACAGAAGAGCTGAAACAGAGGGGCTGAATCAGAGGGCGAGAAACAGAGGGGCTGAAACAGGGGGCGAGAAACGGAGGGGTTGAAACACAGGGTGAGAAACAGAGTGCGAGAAAAAGAGGGGCTGAAACAGAGGGCGAGAAACAGAGGGGCTGAAACAGAGGGGCTGAAACAGAGGGACTGAAACATGGGGCGAGAAACAGAGGGGCAGAAACAGAGGGTGATAAACAGAGGGGCTGAAACAGAGGGGCTGAAACAGAGGGCGAGAAACAGCGGGGCTGAAACAAAGGGCAAGAAACAGAGGGCGAGAAACAGAGTGGCTGAAACAGAGGGTGAGAAACAGAGGAGCTGAAACAGAGGGGCTAAACAGAGGGTGAGAAACAGAGTTCGAGAAACAGAGGGGCTGAAACAGAGGGCGAGAAACAGAGGGGCTGAAACTGAGGCGCTGAAACAGAGGGCGAGAAACAGAGGGGCTGAAACAGAGGGCGAGAAACAGCGGGGCTGAAACAGAGGGGTTGAAACAGAGGTCGAGAAACAGAGGGGCTGAAAAAGAGGGGCTGAATCAGAGGGCGAGAAACAGAGGGGCTGAAACAGAGGGGCTGAAACAGAGGGCGAGAAACAGAGGGGCTGAAACAGAGGGCGAGAAACAGCGGGGCTGAAACAGAGGGGTTGAAACAGAGGTCGAGAAACAGAGGGGCTGAAAAAGAGGGGCTGAATCAGAGGGCGAGAAACAGAGGGGCTGAAACAGAGGGGCTGAAACAGTTTGGCTGAAACATTTTGTGAGAAACAGAGGGCGAGAAACAGAGAGCGAGAAACAGAGTGGCTGAAACATAGGTGCTGAAACAGAGTGCAAGAAACAGAGGGCGAGAAACAGAAGAGCTGAAACAGAGGGGCTGAATCAGAGGGCGAGAAACAGAGGGACTTAAACAGGGGGCGAGAAACGTAGGGGCTGAAACAGAGGGGTTGAAACAGAGGGCGAAAAACAGAGGGGTTGAAACAGAGGGTGAGAAACAGAGTGCGAGAAAAAGAGGGGCTGAAACAGAGGGCGAGAAACAGAGGGGCTGAAACAGAGGGGCTGAAACAGTGGGCGAGAAACAGCGGGGCTGAAACAAAGGGCGAGAGACAGAGGGCGAGAAACAGAGGGGCTGAAACAGAGGGCAAGACAAAGAGGGGTTGAAACAGAGGGTGAGAAACAGAAGGCGAGAAACAGAGGGGATGAAACAGAGGGGCTGAATCAGAGGGGCTGAATCAGAGGGTGATAAACAGAGGGGCTGAAACAGGGGGCGAGAAATGGAGGGGCTGAAACAGAGGGCGAGAAACAGTGGGGCTGAACCAGAGGGCGAGAAACACAGGGGCTGAAACAGAGGGCGAGAAACAGAGGGGCTGAAACAGAGGGCGAGAAACACAGGGGCTGAAACAGAGGGCGAGACACAGTGGGGCTGAAACAGAGGGGCTGAATCAGAGGGTGAGAAACAGAGGGGCTGAAACAGAGGGTCTGAAGAAGAGGGCGAGAAACAGAGGGGCAGAAAAAGAGGGACTGAAACAGAGTGTGAGAAACAGAGGGGCTGCAACAGGGGGTGAGAAATGGAGGGGCTGAAACAGAGGGCGGGAAACAGAGGGGCTGAAACAGAGGGGCTGAAACAGAGGGCGAGAAACAGAGGGGCTGAAACTGAGGGGCTGAAACAGAGGGCGAGAAACAGAGGGGTTCAAACAGAGGGCGAGAAACAGCGGGGCTGAAACAGAGGGGCTGAAACAGAGGGCGAGAGACAGTGGGCGAGAAACGGAGGTCGAGAAACAGAGGGGCTGAAGAAGAGGGGCTGAATCAGAGGGCGAGAAACAGAGTGGCTGAAACAGAGGGGCTGAAACAGTTTGGCTGAAATATTTTGTGAGAAACAGAGGGCGAGAAACAGAGAGCGAGAAACAGACTGGCTGAAACATAGGGGCTGAAACAGAGTGCAAGAAACAGAGGGCGAGAAACAGAGGGGATGAAACAGAGGGGTTGAATCAGAGGGGCTGAAACATAGGGCGAGAACCAGAGGGCGAGAAACAGAAGAGCTGAAACAGAGGGGCTGAATCAGAGGGCGAGATACAGAGGGGCTGAAACAGGGGGCGAGAAACGGAGGGGTTGAAACACAGGGTGAGAAACAGAGTGTGAGAAAAAGAGGGGCTGAAACAGAGGGCGAGAAACAGAGGGGCTGAAACAGAGGGGCTGAAACAGAGGGACTGAAACATGGGGCGAGAAACAGAGGGGCAGAAACAGAGGGTGATAAACAGAGGGGCTGAAACAGAGGGGCTGAAACAGAGGGCGCGAAACAGCGGGGCTGAAACAAAGGGCAAGAAACAGAGGGCGAGAAATGGAGGGGCTGAAACAGGGTGCGAGAAACAGAGGGGTTGAAACAGAGGGTGAGAAACAGAGGGCGAGAAACAGAGGGGATGAAACAGAGGGGCTGAATCAGAGGGGCTGAATCAGAGGGCGAGAAACAGAGGGGCTGAAACAGAG